>NC_138033.1:40862542-40953557 GCF_964106645.2 Podarcis pityusensis
TGCTTCATCTTACTGTGTTCAACATTACATACCGTATGTCTTTCAGATTTCATTCTAGGATGGAAAGCAACTCTTCCTTTAACCAACAGTATATACCATATTTACTCAAACGTAATGCACACATTTTTGGGCCAAATTATGTCACGAAAATTAAGGTGCACATTAGATTTGATGGCTCATTAGATTCGATTGCAAGCTTGAAAAACGCCGCTGACACAGCAAATCCTTTTTTGGTTTTGAGGTTTTGAAAACGGAGGTGCGCATTAGATTCTATGGCACATTAGATTCGCGTAAATACAGTAGTTCAATGATCTAACAATCCTTTGCCTATATTTTAAGGTAATTTTTCAATGACTAATTTTGTGCCTTGCAGCCAAGTTTCACTTCGAGAATGTGCCAATGGTGCAGCTTTCACTTCAGTTGGTTTTGCAGCAGGGAAAAATATGTACTCTGCATTCTCAGAATGCATGTGATAAAAAAGGCTGACAATTATTGTAATGGGGACCACAAATACTTATTGTTTATGGACTAAGAATGGGTAAGTGTAGTCTTCATCTAGAAGCCAGGAGCAACAATCTGTTGAATGTACTTTGAGCCAGATTCATGGTATAGCAGGAGGACCAAAACAGCTACAGTTCAAGTGTCCCATATTTTATCCATTTCTTGTCGTCCTTAATAATCCTGCCATTTCCTCCATGTGTCAGATAGGGATGAAAGGGTTTCATCCATTCTGTTCATTTTTTGTACTATGAGTTTACTCTACTTGCATTCTTCTCCTTCTGAATTCTGGTTTAACTCTGAGAATTTTTGAAATTAATTCTGGAATTGGAGCATGCAGTGTGCTGCAGTGTTTCATATCAATTGTACCTTCCCTCCACCTGCCACATTACCAACGTACACATGCCATTAAATAAATAAATAAAATCCCAATTTTTCCTCCTGCGTTGAAAGGATCTTATTCAATAACATAACCACATTCAATAGGAAAACCCTTAAATCTCACGAATAAGGATAATGCTTCTTGAAAGCATGTCTTTAAAATGTCCCATGCTTAGTAAGTTTTGGGAGGAAGTAGTGGATTATATAATTATGACTGTACGGTGCGGAAAAATGTAAATCTACAGAGGATAATATGCTTTTGAACTATATAACTACTACGGTACATGGAATTTGACAACTGGACAACATAAATAGATTCTCCATGCCCTTACAGTGGCCAAGAGACTGATATTGCTGCATTGGAAAGATCAATATACGGCTCCGTTTATTCCGTGGATTGAAGACCTATCTACACTTGCCATTTATGAGCAGATTGCTTATAGATGTAGACTTTGCATGGAGAAAGATAATGCAATTTGGAACTCATTTCTACAATATACAGTAGGTTAAAAAAATGTAATTGTTAACTGGTAGCATTTGTTATAGTGATATACAATGGTACCTCGGGTTAAGAACTTAATTCGTTCTGGAGGTCCGTTCTTAACCTGAAACCGTTCTTAACCTGAGGTACCACTTTAGCTAATGGGGCCTCCCCCTGCCACTGCGCTGCCGCCGCACAATTTCTGTTCTCATCCTGAAGCAAAGTTCTTAACCTGAGGTACTATTTCTAGGTTAGTGGAGTCTGTAACCTGAAGCATCTTTAACCCGAGGTACCACTGTACTATAGTCTTTCTTCTTTTCTTCACTTTTTAAAAAAATTATACCTTTTATGCAAAGAAAAATAAATAAATTATAAAACCCAATACGGTCATACCTCGGTTTGAATGTGCTTCAGGTTGAGCGCTTTCGGGTTGCGCTCCATGGCAATCTGGAAGTAATGGAGCGTGTTACTTCTGGGTTTTGGCGCTCGCGCATGTGCAGACGCCCAAAATGACATCACACACATGCGCGGAAGCGGCAAAACGTGACCCGTGCACGAGCAGACGTGCCGTCGCCTCTTATATTCTATTCAGGATGCGAACGGGGCTCTGGAACGGATCCCGTTTGCATCCCGAGGTACCACTGTACACAATTTCTTTATACTTTTACTCATTCCATTCGCTAATCTAGCAGCTAATGGGAAATAAGGGTTTGGGCCAATTCAATTCTACTCAGAGTAGTAGACCCATTAAAATTCATGGGCCTCAGTTCACCCTAGCCATTAATTTAAATGGGTCTACTCTGAGTAGAACTAACATTTGACACTGCCTCAACTCACAGAAATAATCTTGATGCAATCAGGTGTACAAATCATATAAATAATTTTTTAAGGGGAGGGTGTGTTTTGCCATTGTATGTATGTGCCTAGGTAATGTAATGGGGGGGAGGAAGGAATCAGAGGGGAACGGAAGGCATTTAAATCAATAACAAGCTGAACATGCATTTTGTAACAAAATTCAGAAACAAAAACTGGCTCCAGAAACAAGACTGAATAACTGAGAACCGCAAAAGCCAGGAAGAAATTTGGCTGCTAATTTCAGATGCACCACTAGTATCAGATGCCTCATATGAAGAAATCCTGTGCCAAAAGCAGATATACATTTTAGATGCCGGACACTGGGATAAGCAACCCATTGGCCTTTACTGGCCTGGTAAAACTGGTTGAGATGTTTTTCATAAATTCTTCCCCATGGACACCTACTGAAAGTTTTGTACCAGTAATGACACGTCTGCACATGAAATGCAAGGGGTCAAATTACTGCTTGTGGGTGGAGATTGTCTGTGCAGACACAAGCAGCAAATAGTAATTAAAAGGAGTGGTGGTGTGACGAGTTATGTGCAAGGGCACTTGGGATGTGAATCATTCTGATCTCTCTAACTCTCTCAGCCATACTTTGTACAAATCTCAGAATGGCAGCGAGAAAAGCACGAGAGAAAGAAGTCAATAAGATCAAGAGTTCATAAAGAGAAAACCATAGCTTTCAGCTACTCCTGGTCACTTTTGATATTAGACAATGACACACACAACTGAAAATACAAAGTATACCTAGGACTCAGCTATACAGCTGCAAATAAAACGTTTTAAGTGTGTTGTAAAGTGCATTATACAAATGTGACACTAAGTGGCGATGGTGAGCTATGGCAAATTCAATATATTTTTCATTTTTTTAAAAAAAATGTACAGTGGTGCCTCGCAAGACGAAATTAATCCGTTCCGCGAGTCTCTTCGTCTAGCGGTTTTTTCGTCTTGCGAAGCAACCCTATTAGCGGCTTAGCGGATTAGTGCTATTAGCGGTTTAGCGGCTATTAAAGGCTTAGCGGCTTAGCGGCTTAGCAGCTAAAAGGCTATTAGCGGCTTAGCGGCTTAGAAAAAGGGGGGGGAAAGCGAAAAAAAACTCAAGACTCGCAAGACATTTTCGTCTTGCGAAGCAAGCCCATAGGGAAATTTGTCCTGCGAAGTGCATCGAAAAAAGGAAAACCCTTTCGTCTAGCGGGTTTTTTCATCTTGCGAGGCATTCGTCTTGCGGGGCACCACTGTATTTTCATAGCGTTTTTTAATATGTGTATAGTTTCCACCCCAGTCTGGTCTGCTCTCATTACATTTTTACATTGGAATGTCACCTTAACTTCACAAGTTATGGACAGCTCAGAGTTCCCTGGGTGGAAAGAGAGAGAGAAAGATCAAGTTTTTAAAAGGTTATTTCGTTATTAATGGTTTATTTCAATCCTTTCTGTTCAGCTTTCAAAAATAAAAATGGTCAAGGCAGCTTAAAAAATGCACATATTTTTAAACTAGGGGCTGTACCCCGCTCACTCAGCTTACCAACTCCTTTCCCCCTCTCCCCATATTAACCAGCTAGAGCAGGCTTCCTCAACCTCAGCCCTCCAGATGTTTTTGGCCTACAACTCCCATGATCCCTAGCTAGCAGGACCAGTGGTCAGGGATGATGGGAATTGTAGCCTCAAAACATCTGGAGGGCCGAATTGAGGCAGCCTGAGCTAGAGCTTCCTCTTCCCACTCCATGTGATTACTAAGCTCATTTTTCTGGCCAGTTAGAAAGCCACCATCCCTTCCTCTTTTTCAGACCCTTCCATGCCTTTGCGTTCATCTTCAAATCTAGTCCTATGCCTCCTACTCTGTCTGTCTCTCTTTTGCAACCCCCTTTGCACTCTATTATCATCCTCACTCACTTTCCCCCTCCACCCTCCTCCTCCTTTTTCTCAACTCTCCCTTGCATACACTTCACCCCCATTTCCATACTTTCTCCTTTCTCCTATTGTGCACTCCCCCTGCCCCCTCCTTCCCTTTTAAACACCCAGTTGCACAGGGACCACTCCCCACTTACATGAATCCTCTTCTCTTATTCCGCAGTCCCCTTTGTGAACACACCCCATATGTACATGCACTACTGTATCTTTAAAGTGAATAGAATCTTAAGAGCAAGGCTCTCAGCATGTTCAGTTATAGAAGGTTGTTGCCTCAGTTCTGCCATGTTTTGTGACAGCCACCATAGTGTTTTGTTGTTGTTTTTTAAAAATAAGAATTTACAGTGTCCTAGAAAGACGGAACTTCTTTGAGCTTTGGGGAAACTATGATGGCTGTAAGAATGACCCAGGGCCCATTGGATGGAAGGGCTCTTTCGAACTCACTTGGAAATTAAAAAATCCCAGTCCAGTAAGATAAGGACCTGCTTTCATGCTGCTACTCTATCAAGCACCATGCACCAGCACTGGCCTTCCCATATGTTGCTGGTGTTGACCTTTAAAGCCCTAAACGGCCTCAGCCCAGTATACCTGAAGGAGCGTCTCCACCCCCATCGTTCTGCCCGGACACTGAGGTCCAGCGCCGAGGGCCTTCTGGCGGTTCCCTCATTGCGAGAAGCAAAGCTACAGGGAACCAGGCAGAGGGCCTTCTCGGTAGTGGCGCCCGCCCTGTGGAACGCCCTCCCATCAGATGTCAGAGCGATAAACAACTACCTGACATTCAGAAGACATCTTAAGGCAGCCCTGTTCAGGGAAGTTTTTAACGTGTGATATTTTAGTGTATTTTTGGTTTCTATGGAAGCCGCCCAGAGTGGCTGGGGAAACCCAGCCAGATGGGCGGGGTACAAATAATAAATTATTATTATTATTATTATTATTCCCATATGCATTCCACACCCTCCTCTTTTCAGCTCAGAGCTGAGCCCTGAACCCACAATAAATTTTCTATCTATAAATTTTCCTTTTACTGGGGACAGAGATTCTGAAATACAAACATACAACAAGAATTGTGAAGATGGGGCAGTCGCACTTTCAGATAGTCCAATTCTTTGCTTCACCTTCACTCACACATACTGCACCTCTTGTCTCTTCTGTGATTGTCTGTGCTGGCCCTCAGAGAAGAATTTATAGAGACAACAACAATGGAATGTCTCCATCAATTGCCACTCCTTTTCCAGAAATGCTTGCTGGTGGGGAAAAAAAAAGCTAAATGAAGTGAGGGACTTTACTGTCAAGAAACCGTTTTCCAATCTCGTGCTCAAGAATATATAAACTGTGGATTACTTCTTCACTGCAGTCAAGTTGTGGTTGATTGACCTATGCACACAAATGGATGTGTCTTTTCCTAGCAAAAAATCTAGAAACAGGTGACTGGTGGGAACCGAGTTTGTTTGAACGTTCTCTACATGTGTATACATTTATGTGAGTGATGCAATTTAGGGCAAAAGTGGCACCTACCCTGGGAGCAACTGGGACAGGCCACAATATTTTCATTGAGCAGACACTGGGAGGAAATTTTATTCAAATTGCATTTAAAGTTGAATAGGCCTAATTTGCACTTCCCACATGTGAACTGAAACACATACTTCAAGATTTGCATTTCTCTAAATTTGTGTACAAATTTGTTAAAGTGTGCTTTAAAATGTATATATTAATGAAAATAACATGCAAAATTAAGGAAAATGTGCAGAAATGTGTATTAGGTAAAACTGCATTCAAATTGTGTATATTAGGAGAATGCTGATGGATTTTCATGACGACATGCAGAAATGTGGAGAACTGAACCAAAGATTGAAAAAATAAGGAAGTAAGAAGAATTGAAACTGACAGATTCATTCATCCCTAGTCTATGATATTAGTATTTCAAATTTATAACCTACCCTTCCGTCCCTAAGGAACTCAGAGCAGCTCCCAATGATAAAATCAGACAAAAACAATGTATGACAACATTATAACATGTTGCAGGCAGCTATTAAAAACCAGCAGTGTAAAACCTTCATAAACTGTAGACCAGGGGCCTGGATAAAAATATATTTTAAAGGACTGGACTGTATTATGGATGTCTCTCCACCCGTCCCCGTTTTCTCTCTGCTTTGATATTTCCTACCTGCTTTCTGTGATTATTTTGTTCTATGCTTGATTTTGCATTCTAATAAAATAAGAAGAAAAGTCAAATGTTTCCTGAATGCAGGTTAAGAGGAGGACTGTCTGATTTCCCTTGGAAGAGTTCTGTAGCCAGGGTACCACCACAGAGAATGCCTCATTTCAGGGAGGAGTAGACAAATCCATGGAGGATAAGACTATCAAAGGTTACTGGCCGCAATGGCTGTAAGCCTCTGAATACCTAGTTGTTGGGAGTCAAAGGTGGTGGTGAGAAGTGCTGCTTCACTCACTTCCTGCTTGCAGACATCCCAGAGGCAGCTGGCTAGCCACTCTGAGAACAGTTTGCTGAACTGGATAGGCTTTGGGCCTGATTCAATAAGTCTCTTCTGATGTTCTTATGAGTCACTGAAGCACACCAAAACCACAGACCAAGTACAGGCACATAAAGCAACCAACTGTGTCTTTTGTATCTTTCTTTTGACCTTTATACCACAACTTTCCATGATAAACTCAAACATGTGAAAAGGATCTAGGAGTCTTAGCAGACCACAAGCTTATCACGAGTCAACAGTGTGATGCAGCAGCAAAAAAGCTAATGCTATTCTAGGCTGCTTCAACAGAAGTATAGTGTCTCTATCAAGGGAAGTCAGGGTACTATACTATTCTGCCTTGGTCAGACCACACCTGGAGTACTGTGTCCAGTTCTGGGCACCAAAATTTAAGAAGGATATTGACAAGCTGGAACATGTGACGACTGAGATGATCAAGGGTCTGTAAACTATGCCTTATGGTTGAGGGAACTGGGTTAGTTTAGCCTGGATAAGAGGAGACAGAGAAGCTATGATAGCCACCTAAAAATATCTAACAGGTTGTCATGTGGAGGATGGAGCAAGCTGGTTTTCTCCTGCTCCAGAAGGTAGGACTCAAACCAATTGATTCAAGTTACAAGAAAGGAGATTCCCACTAAACATCAGGAAGAACTTTCTGATAGTAAGAGCTGTTCAAGAGTGGAAAGGACTCCTTTGTTTTGTTTTTTTTAAATGATATTTATTGAAAAGGAAAAAAAAATTTTTTTAAAGTTACAAAAGAAAAACAAAGTAGAAAAAGAGATAAACAAACCACTTCCAACCATACATATACAAATTCAAAATAAGAAAGAAAAAAAAACAAAAATACACCACAAACATTTAAAAACATTTAAAAACAAATCCATTATTCTCAACTCCTCAACTGTCATTACCCTCTTTCCTTGACCTCCTCCTCCTCCCCTTCCTTGTATCCTGTTTGTTAATTGTCACAGCAAATCCTTTCCATATTTCATAATATTCTGTCGTTACATTACCTTAAACTATTTTAATCTTATCTTACTATAAAAAAAACCCTTGAGACTTAAAACTTAAATCTTATTTTTACCAACTTCTCATAACCATAATATTCTTGCATAATTCTTTAAACATTTTTACTAAAGCCAAGTAATTTCATTCCAACATTTTTCTAACATTCATCAATTTTATAAAACAGTCCTAGTAATGAAAAAAAGAAATAAAATAAATCCAATCTTCATCCAGCGTCCCTTCCTCCTGGTCCCGGGTTTTGTCAGTCCTTATTATCCCATCAATCTGGCGCATTAACCTGGTAATCTTATATCCGAGGCCCTTAAGTCCCTTCCATGTCCCTTCCGCAGCTCTTCTTCATATTTATAGCTGTATTTTCCTTTGTCTCCTGCTCCTTTCACTCGTGGGAACTCCAGCTTAGCAGTATTTTTGACCCTTCTCGACAGATCAGCCCCTTTTCCATAATCGACACTAAATTCCATGTGGTATTTAAAAACATGTTTCAGAATCCCTCCAAAATTAAGAGTCCCCACAATCCCAAACATCTCACGGCCCATTGCCAGACTTGAAAGTCCACTTTCATAGGAGGGTCTATCCAACCCCCCATTTCCAAACCAAACCAAACTTTTTCTTTCCAAATCTGGCTTTTTCCAAGTTCATTTGTCAAATCCGAAAGCTCATATTCCTGTAGGGCCTGTTCTGTCAAGACACACTCCTGATTTAATTCCTGGGTGGGCTCCACATATTTTCCCACTGCCTGTTCAAAATTTCCCACTGCCTGTTCAAAATTTCCCACTGCCTGTTCAAAATTTCTAATCGAATCAGCCATCAAATTCGTCTTCTCATGTAACTGTTCCAGTAGGGCATTTGTTTTATAGAAAGCACACAGCAGAGCTTCTGAATACATTGTCCTGAAGGTCAGGTGTCTATTCCCACGATTGTAATCTGTAACAGATGCCAGCTCCCAGGAGTTGGTTACAGTTTCACAGTCTCCCTCTAGGGGGAAAACTTCTGTTTAATCTTTCTTTTAAAGACAAGTCTAGCAACAGAGTTTCCTTTTTTCAGATATTTTGTCAATATTTGTTCCTTTAAGGTGCGAAAGGAGACAATGGAATCACTATGTTCCTCTTCTTTTAGCTATCTGTCAAAAGCGCTTATTTCTGGTCGATGAGCTTCAAACGTCAGTCCTGACACCCCGCTCCAGGATCAGGACGGTGGAAAGTTACTTTACTTTAAACTCACTTCTGCAGGTTTAAACAGTCCAGAAAAGATCCCCCTTCTTCTCCTGCTGCCGAAGGGGGGTTCAACAATTTTAAATGATGAAAGCCAATCCTTTAGAGGCGATTTTCTGAGCTCTAGTTTACGTTGTCTTTGCTTCCTGTTTAGACCTTCCCGTTTCAGTACCAAATTGAAGTAAAGTTTTTAAGTTCAATTCCTTTCTGCTCGCAAGTCCTTATTTAAAGTCCAATTGTTCAAAGTTTAAGTACTCACGGGTGCTTATTTTAGAAGCCAATTTGTCCCAGGAAAAAGGCAGCGCTCTCCGGCAACAGCTGTGCGGCTTCGCTCCACGGAAATAGCAGTTGCCTCACAGCACCGCACCACTTCCCCCTCTTCGCTTCGGAGCCCGTTAGTGGGTTCCTTTGCGGGTTGGGGGGGCGCTAAGGGTGCCCGCCGAGTCCCATGGTCACAGGCTTCATCCGCTGTGATTTTTAAAAGGGTCCCCGCTTCGCCGTAGCGGAGAAGACCCGTTTCGCGCGGAGCTAGTCCCTCCAATTCAGAGGGAGTCCGCCATTGCCGATGGCGCCACCCCGGAAGTCGATCGTGAAGTGAATTATCTTTCTCCTCCCTCCTTAGGGAGGACTCCTTTGGAAGGTGGTGGACTCTCCTTCCTTGGAGGTTTCTAAGCAGAGGTTGGATGGCCATCTGTTATGGATGCTTTATGAGATGTCTGCATTGCAGGAGGTGGGACTTGATGACCCCCAAGGTCCCTACCAACTCTACAATTCTATGATTCTCAGGTCCTAGTCTCTCAGGTCGTAGTCCAACACTCTAACCACTGCACCACACTAAATAATATATCATTCATTCTTTTATTGTGGAAACTATAATACTCTTATTAAAATAAAACCTCTCATGTCAGACTACTTCTGTTTAAATCTATGCCTTCACAATATATTGCGAAACATCCTTTATTCATGATGACATTAGTGGCTAATAGACACTTAACTTGTCATATTTTTGCAGCGAATACCCAATTGTAACCCCCTCACAGCATTACAGCTATCTCCTTTTATTTTGATGCAATTTATAGCTTTGCATGTTAGTCATATTCCCAGTCCTCCATCACAAATTAATCACAAACTCCCGAAAGGATTTCATAGACTGGAGGGAGAATAATACAGCAAATTATTAGCTGTTCATGGTTTGTGTCCTATGTGTTTTGATCATAGCAAATAAGGTGCAGTTTAGGTGCCTGTGAAAGAAATATTTTATATGATTACTAATGGAGCATTTTCAGTGTTATATATAAACCTATTAGTTAGGAAAGACACTGTGTTATTTTGTTTATTTATAAGTAGACTTATAACCTACATTTCCAACATAGAGATGCCCAAAGATACTAACAAAATAAAGTATAAGATAAAAATAAATCATTACATTTCCTGCTGAGACCAAGAGCAGTAAGTGCTCTCTTGTGTTTTAATGATTTTGTTATTTTATAAATATACAGGGTGGTATCCAATGCTATTTCTGTGCAGAGCAGGCCTACTGAAGTAAATGGACATTACCCACTTAGGTTCATTAGTTCCAGTGGGTCTGTTCTGTGTGGGACTAAGCTGATTATGTTTCTGTTTTATCTTATATTGTATACCACCTTGGGCTCCTTCTGGCAATTCATAAATGCAATGACATGAATGGATTGATGGATTCACTTCACCAAATGTATAATCTAGCTCATTCCTCGACATGGCCTTTTTACCCAATGGCCACAGATTGTTCTGGGCCACAGGTGGCCAATATCTGCAAACTGGAGAAACTGTTGTGAGCACCACACACACACACACACACACTGCAGTCAATCCTACACTGCAACTGATTCCACTGGCTACAACGTAGTGCTTCTTTCAAGCCTGATTTAGGGGTGATGGAGGAGAAGATCCTGCAGGTACCAGGACAAGGCTCACCTGGCACCACTGCTGGCTTTTCAGCTCCATGCCAAGACAGTTTTGTTTCTCCAGGCTTTTGGTTCTTGAATTCATGTCATTTTTAGCCTGTTTTGGTGTACCTTGGATCTTCCTCTCCCTCCCAGGGATGCTGTGCCTAGTGAGCCAAATCTGTGCTTTCTTCAAAGGGTATACAAGAAATTATGCCCCAGGTCTCAAACAGACTTTTAGAACTTATTGAGTGTTTAATTTAAGCTTGACATTTCACTTCACTAGCTTATTTGGATGTATGTCTGTGTCTGTATATATAATTTGTGCATATTATCTGTAGTATAATGCAGTTCTTTTACTGAATGTCACCTCAATAAGTTTACTTTCAATTTTCTAGGAGGCCTAGCTGGCTTCTGTTCTCCCTCAAGAATACAGATTTTGTGAAACGCAAGTTGCAAATGAACAATCTTTATCGTTAGTGATGTTTCTCAAGCAAAAGGAAAAACACAGCTGATTTTTCAATTCCAGATGGAGTTTGCCATTATGGCGGAAAAAAAGGGAGGGTGAATCCTTTTTTTTTGCTTCTAATGTAATTACATCTTGATGCCACAAATGAGAGAAAATAAACAATTGGTCTTATTGTGCCAACTTACTCTGAGTTAAAATATGCTAAAAGGGGCAGCGTCTAGGGCTGGAATCCTGCACACAGGCTGGATTGCAGAGATGGCGGCATTTATTGGCTATTTCAATGAAGGAAGGCCTCAAGTGTAGGAATGTGTACATACAAATATATGAGTGTAACAATATTGTCTACATTGACTGGTAGCAGCGCCAGGGTTTCAGACATGGTTCTCTCTCTCAGCCCTACCTAAAGATGCCAGAGATTGGAACTGGGACCTTGTGCATTCAAATCACATGCTCTACTGCTGAGCTACAGACCTTCTTTAAATAAATACAAATATATGTATAATGTATGCAAGGCATTTGAAAGTACCATACAAATTTTATAATAATAATAATAATAATAATAATAATAATAATAATAGCGTCCATATAGAAGCAAAGTTTGTGAAATGGCATAATTTATGCAGAATTCAACATTTATTGGTACAGAGTTTAGGGTTTGATCAGTAAAAACTTTATTTCTTATTTTTAAAGAACAGATGGGTTTTTTTAAAACACCTTGACTATTCTCCATGTAGGATCTACAAACCCCTCAATCCTTTTCCTTTTAGTATGCTTTCAAATAAGATAAAGAGTGGTTAGCCACGGCAGTTATCCTGTTCTCTGTAATGAAAGTGTTTTAAGCCATATTGACCAAACTTTAATAAAGCTGCCACTGCCATAGCTTCTTGTGGGAACTGGTCTACCAAGTAGGTAGCTTCCAAAGTCAATCTGGTCTAAATATAACTTTTGCTGTTAAGGGGACCCAGTATTCTATTGTGCTTGAAACTGCTTTTATTGGACTCTCATAAGATTTGTTTGCATATATGGCATTTCTGAATGCCATTGCATCTTTATCTCTTCCTAAATAGAATTATCTGAATATATCTGATAAAAAAATACTAGCAAGATTTTACAGAGAATTGAAATAGGGAAGGGAGAGAAATTTGATTCAGTTTGCATTTAAAGACAAACCTACCTAACTTGCATATTCAGAAACAATATGTAAAATGAAACATAGCCTTTCACACTAAAATTCACATTTCTCTGAATTTTGCAATACAGTTCTACAGTAGTGTGACATGTACAAAAATATGCATGAGTTAAAATGAAATCTGCATAATAAAATTTGTGAAAATAACAGAAAATATGCCCTATTGGGGAAAACTGTATTGCAAAGGTGTACATATTAGGGAAACTTGCATACAACATACACAGATTAGGGGAAATGTTCACCAAAATGCTGATAAATTTTCATGAGGACTTTTTAAAAAAAAAAAATCACAAACTGATTTGGAAATGTGAAGAACTCAACTGAAAACTTTAAAAATGAGCAATCGAGAGAAATGCAAATTGACAGATTTTCCCATTCCTGGTCTTTCCTCAAACAGCTGAATTTATATGATAAAAAATACTAGCATGGTTATAAATTTTTTTTGGATGTGTTCTTCCCTCCCACACCTGATATATGTAATACAGCTAATAAAAAGCTTCTAGTTGAAAAAAGTCACTAGTGCATAGTGTGTTTATTTTATAAAACTGTTGGAATGAATAGGTTGGCCTCTATCAGAGTAGAAAATCCAAATTTCATTTTCACATGAACCTCAATTTCATTAGATCTGCTGAAGCTACCAGAAGTTGTTGCCTCATTTTGTTATTGCTGATGTTGGAAAAGATAGTGTAAATATTCATCAGGTATAATAAAAGCTCTCTTTGAAGAGATTGGGTATTATTATTTTAAAAAGCATGAAAAGAAAAAAAGAAAAGACAAACTTTACTGTACCTTAGGATCTTAACCAAATAAAGTTTTCAGAGTTTGGAAAAGGAAGGGGGAGGGGAAATCTGGATGGAAGCAAGATGTATAATGAGAAAATATTTAAATAGGGCAAGACTATTTCCTGCAGAGCTGGGCTCTTTGCAATTTTATTTTTTTTTGGAGCAGTTGAAGTCACTACAGGAAGTAATTTTGCAGTTGAAAATAAGATCACATGAAACTTGGCTGCCTATCGTGATAAAAAGGAAATACATCACTCTGTAAAACTGCTGGGTGCTGCTCACTTACCGTAAAAAGCATCAGTAGGGTGTGTTTTTAAAGGCACTGTTTCATTTTTGTCTGCAGTGTGGCCAGTGTTATTATCAGAAATGCAAAGCCTCGAGGGATACACACACACACACACACCACACCCCAGCATGGACTACAATGATCTGCACATTTACCTGGGAGGGAAGCACCAGTGGACACAGGGGGACTTTGTTTTGAATAAACTGAAGAAAGGTAAGATCCCTGTCATTAAAATATCAATTTTCAGTAGTGGCTGGTAGCTGTAGAGATAGGTCTTTATAGACAGCATGAGATGTATTTCCCCAGCTTCACCATCCTGTATCCTCAGGGGCTGCAAAGTTCATGGATGATGGTGACACCTGCTGGCTCCCACTACTGCCTGAACCTCTGTTCTAGACTTCCAGTGACTATGGATCAATATTAGTTTTCCCTACGTACTATTGCCCTATCAACCCAGTGCACTGTGGGCAAGAAGAAATGGTGGTCACCACAGAAACATAGTGGCTGTGAGCTGCCATGCTTTTTCCCCACAATACACCAGCAGGGTCTGGAAAAGACCCTGATGTTGGGAAAGATGGAGGGCACAAGGAGAAGGGGACGACAGAGGACGAGATGGTTGGACAGTGTTCTTGAAGCTACCAGGATGAGTTTGACCAAACTGCAGGAGGCAGTGGAAGACAGGAGTGCCTGGCGTGCTCTGGTCCATGGGGTCACGAAGAGTCGGACACGACTAAACAACTAAGCAACAACACATGAGCACAACAGAATTTGCAGGGCATTTTTTTGGGGGGGGGGAAACTAAGATGGTGGCTGCACAGCTGTCCCTTGGGTCTCACTGGCTGGCACATGGACAAGAGAACCCTCAACTCTAAAACCAGCCTTGAATGCATCTTTAAACCCGGGGTGGGGAACTCAGGGGCAGGGGTGAACAAAGGTGTCGTGACACCTGGGGTGGGGCATCGCTACATAGGGCGTGTGTGCGGCATCGCTATGTACGACGCATGCGCCGTACATAGCGATGCCGCACATGCGCTGTACATAGCGGTTTGCCGGCGCTGCTGCTCCAGCTCCATACAGACGGTGCTGGGATCCCTCTGGCACCGCTACAGCTGTGAACAGACGATTCTCTACATGCAGCTGTAGCAGCGATGGAGGGATCCCACAGCCGTCTGTACAGCACTCAAGTGGCGCCGGCGGCAAACTGCTATGTACAGTGCATGTGTGGCATTGTTACGTACAGTGCATGCCTGCAATGCCACACATGCGCTGTACATAGTGGTTTGCCGGTGCCACCGGGATCCTCTGCTTGCGGCTGCAGCTGCGAACGGAGGATCCTCTACATGCGGCTATGGCGGCGCGATGGCTGCTTGTGGCGGTGCGAGCCCCCGCGGAGTGCCTTCTTGTCACCCCCCCAGACATGGCACCCTGGACGAACCACTCCCCCACAACCCCCATTGCAAGGCCACTGCTCAGGGGGTCATAGTGATCCTTCAATCCTGTCTAGCTGGTCCTCAGAGTACTCCCAGGGCAGACCTCTTGCCCAGCCACAGCCGCTAGTGGCTCTGCTTCTTACCCTCCACATGAGTGTTTTGGCCTACCTGAAATGAGTAATTGAACTCTGATGATGCCTCTTGCTTATCTGCATTGATATGAGTGGAAACTAGTGTAATGTACAAAGGCAAAATTAACATTTGTTAATCCACCCACTTTTTGCCTCTGCCTCTGCCCATGACTGACAAGTAGTCTCTGGAACTTTGCTCAAAAGGCCAAAAAATATTCCCCACCTTGCTTTTAAAAAATAACAGGAATGAAACCCTTGGACTGCATCCAGTGTCAGTCATACTCAGAGTTGGCCCATTGAACCTAAGAAACATAATTAACTTAGGTCCATTAATTTCAGTGGGTCCACTCTAAGTAAAAGTTAGCTGGATACAACTGTCTACTGCAGTTTGAAGGTGTATTCCTAGATGTTATGGTGAAGTAATGTTGTCTAACTTGTATGCTAAGTTTCTCTATATTTAGCTCCTGATATTCTCTTAGTCCAGAGTGTGCATTTTTTTTACAAGCAGGCTATCTTCATTTCCTCATTCATATCTTCTTAGGCTGCGTTCTGAAACGGTTAAGAGAATATTGTCTCTACATTACTCCCCTGCAGCTTTGGCAGCAAGTGGAAGCTTCAGACTGTCGAATTATAAATGCAACGAGCTTTTAAAGTTAAGTTTGCACTGCAAAAAAGAAAAAAAAAGAATCATGATTTATTGATCTCTTTAATTAAATTTCCACTGCTACCAAGTTGATACAAATTAGCTGGACTGAAACATGCAGAATCTTGACGAGAAATTTAAAAAAATAATCTTATTTACACATCACCTCTGAGACTACTTAATGGGACTATTTGTACATCTTGTGTTATTTAGTTTGCTACAATATTTTACTGCTGATAATTCAACAGGAAAGCATTTGCAGTTTAGAGATTGGTATTTGCTTTTATATTTTAATTGGGAGAGAACATTGTTGATGAGTAGTGTGAGCTTCTATCAGTTCCATCAAGCATGAAGAAATGCCTCCTCTGAAACCAAGCACAAGAATGGACTTCCTTTCCATATGTTTGGTATTACTTATGTTCGGACATTTGTGGGAATGCAGGAGCACTTAGCCTGGAAAGAAGGTGAAGCATCTATGCAAGCCCACCCTGGCATGTCCCGGCATTCCCTGGTTACACATCAGAGGTTGCCACCGTGTTCAGTGGGATTTACTTCCAGGTAAATGAGTATGTAAAGGATTGGAGCTTAAGTGGCAGGGAAGTACCCGGTAACGGTTCATTCTAATTGCTTTCAAAATTTGTCTTTACTGTCATCATTTATACAGCACTTTTATTGCCAAAAGCCTTTTGCAAACCTTCTTCCTTCAGTGCTCAAAATAATAGTGTGAGGCAGACTGTTAATCATGGGTCATTAGGACAGGCTGTAACCTTTAACAGGCTAATACTTTATCTATTGAAATGCCATTCTTGTCATAATACATTGTCAGTTGCTTTCAGGGCAAGTTGCTCACATTCTAAGCTTCCTTAATGAATTTCACCACTTGTTCAGAAGAAATCTCAGTACCTGTTAAAGCCACTGGCATATTATTGAAAATACAAAAGGTGTTTTTTATCCAATGATTCTCAATACTTTGTCATGCCTAGTCCTGACTTTTTGACAAACATGGAGCCATCAGAGATCTGACCACAGATTGTGGACCTTCAGGAGCAGCCAAGACCCCCTGAATCTGATGGGAAATATCTCCTTGAGGGGGCTCAAGAATCCATGGAGCTGTCATCCCAACCATGAGTCTCATCCCGCCAGGTTTCAGTAATGCCTATTAGACCATATTTGCCATCCTGTACTAAGAGCTTAAATTCATCTTGCTTGTTTCCCATACTCTGTGCATTAGTATAGAGGCAAGCAAAACCATGAGCCTTTCTCTCTTGCTGCTTCCTTCTTGTAGTTTCCAGCCCTTTAGCAGGTTTCTGTAGCACCACCTCAGTTTCCTGTGCATCAATTACCGGTAAGTTATTATTCCTAATACAAGGTGTTCCTTTGTGATTCATAATATAGTCTCCCTCCCCCCTCAGGATTTAGTTTAAAGCTCTCATGATCAGGTTCTTGAGACTCTTAGCAAACACATCCTTGTCAACCGCTGTGAGGTACAGCCCATCTCTTGCCAGAAGTCCTTCCTCAAGGAAATGGAGACTATGGTCCAGGAAGCCAAACCTTTCCTAACAATGGCATCTATGCAGCCAGAAGAAACTTCTTTCTTCTACCCCAACTACACCCAAGGGATATGTGCAAATCCCAACTAAAGGAATGTAAAATCCCTTGGTTGATATGGTGCCAAAGTGAAAATGTTGTATGCCAAACCCACACCAGAGAACAGGCACTGAGAGACTTTGCCCGTTTTGAATTTTTGTTGGACTCCCAAAATGTAGAACAGGGTCTAGTGTCTAGACTGCGTAGCATGCCAATCTTAACAGATTGGATAATGGTCTAAAGCAGATGTGAGAAGCTGATTGGCAGATTGCTATCAATGAAGAGGTCTGGACTTGAGTGTGGGAGAAATTTCCTTCTAAATCTGTCACAACCTCAATGAAAGGTCACACTTAAAATATTGCACAGATGGTATCTCACACCTATATGCTTGGCCCGTTTTGCCACCTCCTATTTGCTGAACTGCTAGAGAGAATATGGAATGCTAAGCTTTATTCAACTTATGTGATGGACACATGTGAAAATGGCCCAGTTCTAGGAGGAACTGTTTGTTGAAATAAAAGCAATTACCAGACAAAAAGCCTCTACCTGTCCAGAGCTGGCACTGCTAAGTCTTTTCATGGAAGATAACTTATTAGGAGTTTGAACTGTAACTTAATGCTATCTTTTACAAGCGGCCAGGCTCATAATCACAAGATACTGGAAGAATATGGAGGATGCTTCTTTGACAATATGATACAATAAAGTATTGAAAATAGCACGTATATAAAAATTGACTAATAAAATAAAATTGGCACAAGGTTTGGAGCACAGAGATTCTTTTGCAGCCGACTGATACAGTTTTATTATGTATATGACTAAAAATGAAAAGAGAGGACTCCTCTCACATTAGAATTTTTTTTGTTAAGCATAAACTGTATATAAACTTCTATATAAATGCTTATCTGGGATAGAAACTTGTTGTTTGGACATTATTTTTGATGTGTTGCCTAAACTCCATCTTCAGGGCAATGGCTGAATATAATGTTGTGTCTGATGCTGTAATATGTTGTAAGAATCTAATGGAATCCATTATAAAATCCTTAAAAAACACAGAAATGTTATTACTGCTCAAGGATGAAAAAGTTTAATTTCCGATATGGGAACTCAATTGGGTGTCAGAAACCCTCTGGCTGATCATTCAGTGATCTCCCATTGATCCTGATTTACCTTTTGCCTACTCTTGTCCTAAACATAGCAATGCATAAGATCCTCTTAACAGCCATAGTTTGAATCAGAGCTCTTGAAATTTACTGCTATTACAAACAGAAACAAATTTCCAATGTTTGGATGGATCGAGCTATTCTCTAGCTTAAGCTAGGATGGTGTTAGAAGTGGATTGCAGTTAACTGGCAAACCCTCTATATAAATAGAAACTGTCAATCGATACTTGTGATCAGCAAATAAACAGAAAGCAAAGTAAGGTTTGCCTTCCTTGCTTCAAAGAACATTAACAGAATCGTGGCTTCTTGCAGTTCAGGGTGAACAGCTCTGATGCTTTGCCACCGCGGAAGAGAATAGTAGTACTGTACATGAAGGAAGGCATCAAACTCGTAACTGTCTCTTGTAGCCCTGAATTAATAATGTCATTGCCAATAGTAAAGGCTGTTGTAGCGTCTTAGAAGATCAGATAAAGTGATTGAAATAAGGAAATATAGAACATGACCCAGTCAAAGTGTTAAACTAGGACTAGGGAACCTGTGGCCTGCCAAATGTTGCTGGACTCCAACTCCCATCAGCCCCAGTTATAGCAGCCAATGGTGAGGGGAGATGGGAGTTATAGTTTAAAGAATGGTGGGAGCTGTAGTCCAATAACATCTGACTTAGAATTATGTCCTTCCTATCATGTCAGCATCCTGCGTTAGGTTTTTAAGAAAGAGGTGCTGACATGGTAGCTTAGTCGGTAGAGCCTGAGACTCTTAATCTCAGGCTTGTGGGTTCGAGCCCGTTGGGTGAAAGATTCCTCCATTGCAGGGGTTGGACTACATGACCCTTGTGGTCCCTTTCCAACTCTACAATTCTATGATTCTATGGTAGATAAAAATAGCAACATAGAAGCAGATATTACTAAACAGTTTAGGGCAGGGGTCAGCAAACTTTTTCAGCAGGGGGCCGGTCCACTGTCCCTCAGACCTTGTGGGGGGTCAGACTATATTTTGGAAAAAATAATAATAATGAATGAATTTCTATGCCCCACAAATAACCCAGAGATGCATTTTAAATAAAAGGGCACATTCTACTCATGTAAAAACATGCTGATTCCCGGACCGTCCGTGGGCTAGATTTAGAAGGCAATTGGACCGGATCTGGCCTCCGGGCCTTAGTTTGCCTACCCATGGTTTAGGGACATTATACATTTAAAGCACTCTGACAACACTTCAGCACTCCTGGCTTCCCCCAAATAACCTTCGGTGCTGGGAGTTATTGGGGAGACCCCTGTTCCCCTCACAGAACTACAAACTCCAGGACTTCCCTGGAAAGAGAGGGAAATAAGATGAGTCCATTAGGAAGGCAAAGACTATGCAAGACAAGGAACCCCTCTTCCAGCTGTGTGTTAGTGGGAAGATACAGAAGGATTTAAAGGGTGTAGGATTTCAGTTTGCCTTATGAAAATGCGCAGTAAAAAGTGTCAGTTTTGCAAGTCTGAGAGAGAGGGCCCAGAGCAGAAGGCTTTATGCTGCAGGGTGACTCAGACACAATATTTGCGGTCTCTTGGTATCTAAGCTGCAGCAATGGAAGGAACAGCACCCTCTTGGGATGTGAATACTCTGCCCTCTCTCCCTCTAGACTTAGGTTGTGTATATGTGTAAATAAACCATACATCATAAAGACACCACAGTCTCTGCTGTGCCTCATTATCCAAAAAGAAACACAGACCCTGATAAGCGCACCTGGTGCCCCTGAACTCTTTCCACTGCTTGGAGATTTGGGAGGCATTAAGTGTAACCATATCCAATTAAAAGACTTGTAGCAAAAGGAAGATCTTCAACAGGTGCTGAGAAGACAACAGAAGCAGCACTTGTCTGATATGCAGCTGGGGAAAGTATAGCATAAATATTACAGGGAACATATGCACATACATAAGTAAGCATGTATCATATAAATCTCATTATTCTCCCTTCTCAATATGTGGAATGGAGAGGTTACATGGATTGGCCAGATATATGCATGGAGGTAATCACACATCAAGCTACATGTTACACCATTCTCACAACAGAGGGTAATGTGTGGGTCCAATGTCCAACCACATGTTGGACACCATGGGATTTCAAATACTGGGAGGAGGTGGCTTGAGATTCCTTTGCATTTAATATGGGCTGAACGAAGCAAGAAGCCTTTATGCCGGTCTATTGACGTGGGTGGTGCTGTGGGTTAAACCACAGAGCCTAGGATTTGCCGATCAGGAGGTCGGCAGTTCGAAGCCCTGCGACAGGGTGAGCTCCAGTTGCTCGGTCCCAGCTCCTGCCAACCTAGCAGTTCGAAAGCATGCCAAAGTGCAAGTAGATAAATAGGTACCGCTCCGGCGGGAAGGTAAACGGCGTTTCCATGCGCTGCTCTGGTTTGCCAGAAGCAGCTTAGTCATGCTGGCCACATGACCTGGAAGCTGTACACCGGCTCCCTCGGCCAATAAAGTGAGATGAGCGCTGCAACCCTGGAGTCGGCCATGACTGGACCTAATGGTCAGGGGTCCCTTTACCTTTATTGACATTTTGATCTGTTAAATCAAGCTTTGACTATGTTTCCAAAGCTCAACAGAATCATTCATAGAAAAGTAACACTAGGAAGAGGCATTGAACTCCCAATGGCATGAAGCATTTGATGTACCAAGTAATTCTAAATCACAGAAGGCAGCAAAGCACCTGACATGTGCAAAGGGGCGGGGGAGGTATTTGCATTTTTAAAAAGTTTATTTTTATTAATCTTTTTCTCAGGGTGTTAAGCACTTGTCCAGGCTCCCTCTGCTGGCTATGAATGTTGACGTTAATTTGATTTAATGTATGTGCACTGTTTTTGCTGACAAAAATAACTGTATTTCATGCTCTCATTCCTCCTCCTGCTCACCGTAGATGTCTTTTTGTAATTACACCATTGTGTTTGTTTATGACTAATGCAAGCTCATCCTTCTGAGACTGCTGGGTGATTCATGTTTAAGTGAGTTTTAGAAACTGACTCCACACACTTGGCAGAAAAGAAAGATCAAGAAGCATGGTGGTCAATATACAAAATACACAGCCTTGCATGCATATACCCATCAGCTGAGTATTTCATTATTACTGTTTATACCTATGTTGTTAGTCACTGTGATTACACAGTGCATCATAAGAGAGAAGGGAGGCAAGCAAGCAAACCAGTCAAACCAACATCTCCTTTGTATTAACTTCACCACTGCCAAGTGAATATGTTAATTTTTCTCTGGCTGCTTCCACTAAAGAGCCCTTTAACCTTCTGGTCTTTAAGTGACCCAACCTACTCCCAATATTGAGTAGAGTCATATGGTACATAGGTGTGGGGTGCATAACAAGGCCTTAGACTAATTCCCCTCTCTCCCAAAGACATGAGGCATTTACTTATGGATTTAGAAAGACAACACATTACACAGTTTTCAAGGAAATTGCTACCCATAAGAGAAAATTTTAAAATAAACATATCTAGTTATACCTTTACTAGATTATTTCCCTGACCAAACCAATATTTATCCATTCACATTGCTAAGTTTAGCTTCTGGATCACTTCATGACCTTCTCCTGGTTCCTTCTTCCTGCAGTGCCAGTGCCCTCCACTATTCCAACTTTTCTTCCTGTCTCATGAAGTTCTTCAAACTTCTGATTCCACAACCTTCCACCTATTCCACTTTTTCTAGCTTGACATATACAGTATTTGCACACTCTCTCCTTTCCAACGTTTTAGTGATTCAGAAGGAGAGGAGAGTGTTGGTTTAGTTTCTCTTTCTCTTTAATTTCTAGCTGCCTGGGATGAACCTTTGGACCCTCCTGTGCAAAATTTCCTCAGCATAACATCCCCTCTTAAACTTTTGACTCTCTTGTGAACAACTCCCTTAGCAAAACATCCCACTGAACTTTTAACCTCCATATGATCTTCTGACCCTCCTATGCACAAGAGCCCTTAAAGGAAAAAGCAACCCCTTTATATTCTATATTTTGCAACCAAAAGCCCAAAAGAAAGTGACTGAAATTCCAAATCCTTCACAGTCACCCTGAGTACATCAGTACAAGAGCTCAAAGGTTGCCATAGTGATACACAAAATGTAAAATAAAATACAACATACAATGTAAAAACAGTCATATCAACGATCTACAAAGGCCTTGGTAGGTTTATAAAGCAGCAGATGGTCTTCGAAGCATCCTAATCCTTGGCTTACCCATTCGTCTAAGTGATTACTTACAGTAAACGTTCTGACTGTTTGTGTACTGCCACCTTGCCCAAGCTATGCCTGTCTTAAATTGTGGTCTAAGAATTGGCAAAAATTTAACATAACAATATAAACGCAACATAAAAACCCCACTACAAACAAAATAAATACATATAAAAATGCAATCTAAAACCAACAGCAGTGACACCACCTTCCACCCCCCACAACCAAAACCTTTCCTGAACAGAACACCCACACTTATATTTTTTTTTTTAAACAATTTATTGGGTTTTACAATAGAAATAAACATAATAAACAATATAACATTTGTCTTAACATAATTTCACATTTTCTTTGGACTTCCTCACATCTCCCGCTCCCACTTTCATCGTTATAACATTTTGTCAGCAATTTATTATCTTATTTACATTCTTATATCCCTTCTGTGTTTCATAATCTTATAGTTCTCGAAAGGAATTAAATTTTCACAATCTTACTTATTTTCTTAAAAACCTCTGAATTTAGTGGTGCTCAGTTATTTTGATCTAGCATCCTGTTTAGCATTCACTCAAATTACAATATTTTTGTAAATAATTCTTAAATTTCTTCCAGTCCTCCTCAGTCCTCTCTTCTCCCAGGTCACGAATTCTGCCGGTCATCTCAGCCAGTTCCATGTAGTCTATCAGTTGCATCTGCCATTCTTCCAGTGTGGGTAGATCTTGAGTTTTCCAGTGTTTTGCGAGAAGTATCCTTGCTGCTGCTGTTGCATACATAAAAAATGTCTGGTCCTTCTTTACCACCCCTTGGCCGACAATACCCAAAAGGAAAGCCTCTGGTTTCTTAGTGAAGGTATATTTAAATACCTTTTTCAATTCATTATAAATCATTTCCCAGAACGCCTTCACTTTAGGGCAAGTCCACCAGAGGTGGAAGAACGTTCCCTCACACTCTTTACATTTCCAACACTTATTATCAGACAGGTGGTAAATTTTTGCAAGTTTGACTGGGGTCATATACCATCTATAAATCATTTTCATTACATTTTCTTTCAAAGCGTTACATGCAGTAAATTTCAATCCATTACTCCACAACCTTTCCCAGTCCTCAAACATGATATTATACCCAATGTCTTGTGCCCACCTTATCATAGCCGATTTAACCATTTCATCTTGTGTATTCCATTTTAACAGCAAGTTATACATCCTTGAAAGTACCTTAATCTTTGGTTCTAACAATTCTGTTTCTAGTTTCGATTTCTCCACCTGGAACCCTAGTTTCTTGTCATTTTTAAAAACTTCTTTAATCTGAGCGTAATGTAACCAGTCTCGCACTTTGTCTTTCATTTTCTCCAAACTCTGCAATTTCCAGTTATCTCCATCCTTTTCTAGTATTTCCCAATATTTTGGCCATTTAGCCTCCATATTGGGTCTTTTTCGGGCCTTAGCTTCCAAAGGTGAAAGCCACCTTGGTGTTTTATTTTCCAGCAAGTCTTTATATTTTGTCCAGACATTAAACAATGATTTTCTGACAATATGGTTCTTAAAGGCCTTATTTGCTTTAACCTTGTCATACCATAAATATGCATGCCATCCAAAAGCATTGTTAAACCCTTCCAGATCTAACACATCAGTGTCTTCAAGAAGTAGCCAGTCTTTTAGCCAGCAGAACGCTGCGGCTTCATAATACAACTTTAAGTCTGGCAGGGCAAAGCCCCCTCTTTGTTTTGCATCAGTTAATATCTTAAACTTAATTCTGGGCTTTTTGCCCTGCCAGACAAACTTAGAAATATCTCTCTGCCACTTCTGAAAGCACTCCGTTTTGTCCAAAACCTGAAGTGTTTGAAATAAAAACAACATCCTTGGCAATACATTCATCTTAATAGCAGCAATTCGGCCTAACAAAGAAAGTTTCAATTTTGACCAACTATCTAAGTCTCTCTTAATTTCTGTCCAGCATTTTTCATAATTGTCCTTAAATAGACTTAGATTTTTTGCTGTTATGTTTACCCCTAGGTATTTTACTTTTTTAACCACATTAAGTTCCGTCTCATTCTGAAACCGTTCTGACTCTGAATCAGTCAAATTTTTTCCCAAAACCTTAGTTTTCTGTTTATTTAATTTAAATCCAGCCACCCGACCAAAGTCGTTAATCAGTTGTAATACTCTTTTCGTACTAGGCTCTGGCTTCTGCAGGGTCAAAACCAGGTCATCTGCAAAAGCTTTTAATTTGTATTGTTTCTGTCCGACCTGAATTCCTTCCACCAACCGATCCCCTCTAATCATGTTCAATAGCACTTCCAGAACCGAAATGAATAATAAAGGGGAGATAGGGCAACCTTGTCGTGTCCCTTTTTCAATTTTGAACTCTTCTGTAACCACATTATTAACTATCAATTTAGCTTTCTGTTCTGAATATATCGCCTCAATCCCATTCTCAAAACCCCGTCCCACTCCCATCTCTTTTAAATTTCCCATCATAAATTTCCAGGAGATATTGTCAAAGGCCTCCGCATCTATAAAAATTAAAACTGCTTTTGTATTTATATCTGTTTGCAAAAGTTCCAAAATGTCAATAATGTTCCTTGTATTAGCAAACAGATGTCTACCTGGGAGAAAGCCGGCCTGGTCCTTATGAATTACTTCATTTAAAACTTTTTTAAATCTACTTGCCAAAATGTCTGCAAATATTTTGTAATCCACATTTAGAAGGGAGATGGGACGGTAGTTCTTAAGTTGTGTCTTTTCAGCTTCCGACTTTGGTATTAATGTGATAAACGCTTCCTTCCACGACTCCGGTGCCCTCTTCCCCTCCATAATTTCATTGCTGACCTCCATCAAAGGTTGTATCAAATAGTCTTTTAATGTCTTATAGTACTTGGAAGTCAGCCCATCTGGCCCTGGAGATTTGCCGAGTTGCATGTTCTGAATGGCTTGTTCAATCTCCTGTCGTGTTATTTTAGAATTCAGGATTGTCCTATTTTCTTGTGACAATTTGGATAGTCCATTTTTTGCCAAAAATTGTTTAATCTCAACTTCGTCTTGCGGCCCTTGGGTGTATAGTTTTTTGAAGTATCTCTGGAAACACTTTCTAATGTCCACTGGATTCTGAATGTTTTTTCCTTCAACCTCTAAGTTTGTAACCGTATTTAATCTTTGTCTTCTCTTCAACTGCCAAGCTAGCAGTTTTCCACATTTATTCGCCGACTCAAACGTTTTTTGCTTCATTAGCTTAACCTTCCATTCGATTTCCTGATTTATCAGTTTAGAATATTGTGTTTGATAAAGTTTAATTTCTCTCAGAGTTGGCTGTGACTTCGGGTTCACTCTTAATTTCTTCTCTAATTCTTTTATTTTATCCAAGATCTTATCTTTTTTCTCATTTTGTGTTCTTTTCTTTACTGCATTCTGTTGTATCAAGAATCCCCTCATTACAGCTTTGCTTGCGTCCCAGACGATTCTTTTTTCCACGGTAGTATTCATATTTATCTCAAAATAATCCTTCAAAACTTTTTGGGCCTTCTTAGTAATTTCCTGATCTCTGAACAAATTGTCATTCATCTTCCATCTAAAGGATCCAGTTGGTAGTAGTGTCATATCCATCTTTACTGCATTATGGTCGGAACAGGTCTTTGGGCAGATTTCCACTTTTCTGACCTTAGGTACCAGGCCTCTAGAAATCCATATTTGGTCGATTCTTGTCCAGGTCAGTTGGGCTTCAGAAAAGAATGTTCCCTCTCTTCCTAGTGGGTTCTTTGTCCTCCAAACATCAATCAAATCCATATTGTCTATCATTTCAAAAAAGGTTTTAGGTAGTCTGCCGTCTTTTGTAACATTTTGACTTTGTGACTTGTCCATGTTAGTTGATACGACCCCATTCATATCTCCCATCATTATGATGTTGTTGTAGTCCAGATAATCCAGCATTGTCTCCTGCAGCTTCTTGTAAAATTCCGATTTCCCTTCATTAGGTGCATAGATTCCTAATATCAACAGTTTCTCTCCTTGATATTGTATCTCAATAGCCAAAATTCTTCCATGTTCATCTTTAAATAAGAATTTGGGTGACAGGCTCTCTTTTGCATATATCACCACGCCTCTCTTCTTGACTTTATCCGACGATACAAATTCCTGGCCCAATCTTTTATTTATTAACACTTTTCTGTGGAGCCTCGTCACATGTGTTTCTTGTAGACAGATAATGTCCAATTGTTCTTTTTTTAGTATGTGAAATATTTTCTTCCTTTTTTCCGGAATGTTACAACCATTAATATTCCAACTCAGCAATTGCAGAGACATCCTGAATTGATCTGGTTATTTCTCCAGGGGTGGTATCTTCTCTGGATCTTCAGGTTCCCCAGGTGCTGGTGTTGATGCTGGCGTTGCCCCAGGCCCAGAAGGTAGTTCAATTCCTTTTTGAAGGTCCTCTCCGTGTGTAGCCAAAAATTTGTCTCTCTCTTCCAATGTTCTAATTTTGACCTTTCTCCCTCTAAAGGTAAAAGATATTCCTTGGGGAAATTCCCGCCTAAATGGAATTGCGTTGCTCCTTAGTAGTTTAGCAAGTTCAGAGTAGGCGGCTCTAAGATCCAACAGTTGTCTTGGAATATCTTTGTAAATTTCAATTCTTCTGTCCAAAACCTCCAGTGACTTTCCGTAGTGTAGGCCCAAAATCTTGTCCCTTTCCTCCTTTGATCTCAATGTTATCAAACAGTCTCTGGGCCTCTCCTTCTTTGTGAATCTTCCAAGTCTGAAAGCTGACACAATTTTAAAGTCCTTTTCTTCCAAATTCCAGAACTTGGAGAATTCTTTGGTCAAAAACTCAGTTAGATTTCCTTCTTCTGCCTCTTGTAGTGATCTAATCCTCAAGTTATTCTCACGATTTCGCAGTTCTATCATAGAAAGATAGATCTGATGTTCCCCAACTTGTTTGGTGAGTGGTCTTACCTCTTGTTCTAAATTTTCCAATTTTTGTCTGAACACCCACACTTATAAAGCATTTGAACAACTACCCTATACCTACAAGAGTGCCGTTACCACAGTGTAAAGGTAAAGGTACCCCTGCCCGTACGGGCCAGTCTTGACAGACTCTAGGGTTGTGCGCTCATCTCACTCTAGAGGCCGGGAGCCAGCGCTGTCCGCAGACACTTCCGGGTCACGTGGCCAGCGTGACGAAGCTGCTCCGGCGAACTGGCACCAGAGCAGCACACGGAAACGCCGTTTACCTTCCCGCTATAAAGCGGTACCTCTTTATCTACTTGCACTTAAGGGTGCTTTCGAACTGCTAGGTGGGCAGGAGCTGGGACCGAACGACGGGAGCTCACCCCGCCGCGGGGATTCGAACCGCCAACCATGCGATCGGCAAGTCCTAGGCGCTGAGGTTTTACCCACAGCGCCACCCGCGTCCCTTTTTTTACCACAGTGAGACTGACCCAATTGAGGTGGGGGGAGGCACTTACATTAGCCACCACTGTGCTTGCTCACAGAAATAAGCTTTTTGCACCTCAAGAAAGTGACTGAAGGCATAATTTTACCTGAGAACTGATATGAATGATGGGGATTTGTGGTTGCTGATGAGGAAAATGGCAGAGAAAATGACTTTGAGACATTCCTGATGGCACTTCTGAATAATCTGCCAAAATGTACTTCTGAAAACCCCTCATCTCATCAAGCGCTTCTCTACTGCAGCAATCCTGAATACAGTTAGCCTGCTTGCAACCTTACAGTGGGATTTAAACTTGCTTGGATTTGCAACCAAAATCGGCTTATATTAAAATATATCCCTACTTCTTCACTATTTTCTCATGCTTCTCATTCAGATGAACTGGTCACCTGAGCAGATCAATAAGTATGATGCAAATATAACATCTTTTTCTCTCTCATCTTTTTGGTTGTGTGAGAAAGAAGATGGTATCACTGCTGTTGGTTTTGGGTTGTGGGGGGTGTTCTTTAACCTACGTACATCCTCTTTCCTGTTCCAATGAACAACCAACCAAATCACCATCACCATCCCAACTAGAATATATCCCATGTTGGACCCTTGGTCCATCTTGTTCTTCAGGATTTCAGGTCAGGTTCACTCCCAGCCCTTCTTGGAGATATGGGGATTGAACCTGGGACCTTCTGCATGCAAAGCAGATGCCCTACCACTAAGCTACAGCTCTTCCCCTGTCTTTCTATGCTTCAGTCCCTAGTTCCCCTTACATTTAAGATTTTATGTCCCGTTCCATATTCTTTCCAAAAACAAACACACAGCACATTGTGAGCATTCTTCTCCCTGTATATTACTCAAAGACAATATTTGGCACACACACACAAAATTGTAAATACAATCAAAGCCAATATCAAAATTGTGTGTGTCTGTTTCCCATCATATGTCATAATAAAGCTGCCTTTTTCAGTGAAAAACGCATAAAGAATTATTCGCCTGCCATCGTTAACCACCAGTTTCTTTGTTTCCCCCCCAGTTTCTCTGCTCCCCCCAAGCAACTCCAATATTTTTATAAATGATATGTCTTTTTGTATTTTTTTTAAGTACTGCATGACACAGAAGCAATAAGTTTGGCAAAATCAGATAGCTACCATAAAGAGTGCTAAGTGAAAAAAACATTTCTGTATAAATATTTTGCATTTAGATCAAATCTGAGCTGTGAACAACAAGGGATAATTAGCTTTATGAATTCTCCTGGGTGGTTAGATTTGGTCTATACAATTTTATGTCTCTCCTGAATTGCTGGGTTTAGCACATTACACTTAATTGAAGGTTTCAGCTTTATAAATGGAGCCATCTTGGTTGGGGAAAACGATATTGTAACAGTTGCTGTGTTGATTGGGTTTGGGGGGTCTGCTCTGCTGCCCCCATGTTCCTGTCCACTCCTTCAGCTTTCAAAACAGGCATAATGTCACTTGGGGAAGGGGCTTTGCATATATAGTGCAGCAGCGACAAAATGGTAAAAGCATCTTCCCTTGGGCAATTTTCGTTTAGAGAAAAGGCAAGTAAAAGACGACATGATAGTGGTGGAGTGGAGAAGGTGGACAGAGAGAAGCTTTTCTTCTTTACTCATAGCACTACAACACGGAGACATCAAATGAAGCTGAATATTGGAAAACTCGGGACAGACGAAAATGGTACTTCACACAATGCAGAGTTAAATTATGGAATCTACTCTCACAAGAGGCAGTGATGGCTGCCAACTTGGGCTGCTTTAAAAGAGGATCAGGCACATTCATGAGGGACAAGGCTATCAACTAGCCAACATGGCTATATGCTGCCTCCACATTTGAAGGCAGCAGTGCTTATGAGTATAAGTTGCTAGAAACTGCATAAGGGGAGAGTGTTCTTGTGTTTGGGTCCTGCTTGTGGGTTTCCCATTGAGGCATCTGACTGGCCACTTTGAGAACATGATGCTAGACTAGATGGGCAATTGGACCTCATTCCTACAAGCTTTCCAAAATAAAATGGATTTAACATGGCATCATGAAGATAACGGACCCTCCAAGTGTCCTTATTTTCCAGGGACATCCCTGATTTAGAGAAGCCGCCTCGGATTCTGATTTGATCCTGGAATGTCCTTCTTTTCCTTAGGATGTCCCTATTTTCAATGGAGAAATGTTGGAATTCTATGGAGTTATCCAACCTCAGAGCCATCTGAAGGCAATCCTGTACGGGAAAGTTCTTTTTTTTAATGTTTAATGTTTTATTATGTTGGAAGCTGCCCAGAGTGGCTGGGGTGACCCAGTAAGATGTGTGGGGTATAAATAGTAAAATTATAATTATGGAATGGGACATCCCTATGCTCATCGGAGAAATGTTGGAGGGTATGAGAAACGTGAGAAGTGATCTACACCTTGAAGTACTTGGAGGAAAGGTGGAATATAAATGTAATAAAGTAAGTAAACAAGTAACTTCTGCTGATTGTCTTACACACTGACAGCTTAAGAACAGTCATATTGGATCAGAACAGAGGTCCATCTAGACTAGCATGCTGTTCTCACAGTGACCAACCAGTTGCCTGTGGGAAGCCAACAAGCAGGACATGCGCTCAATAACATTCTCCCAATGGTGATACCAAGCAGTTGGAATTCAGAATCCTCCTGCCTTTGATACAGGAGAAGTTACCATACCCTCCAACATTTCTCTGATGAACATAGGGACGTCACATTCCATAATGATAATTTTACTATTTATACTCCACACATTCTACTGGATAGCCCCAGCCACTCTGGGCAGCTTCCAACATAATAAAACATTAAACATTAAAAAAAAACCTTCCCTCTACAGGATTGCCTTCAGACAACTCGGGGATCGGGTAACTCCATACCCTCCAACATTTCTCCAGTGAAAATAGGGACACCCTAAGGAAAAGTGGGACATTCTGGAATCAAATCAGAAACCGGGACGGCTTCTTTAAATCAGGGACGTCCGTGGAAAATAGGAACACTTGGAGTGTCTGAGTTAAACCATGGTCTTCCCTCTGCCCTCCAGAGAAGCAAGGGGTGTCCTAGTTTTGTGACTGAGGTAGAAGCTGGAGTATGCTGCCCCTCAGCTCTACAGTCCCTGGGCAATCTTGATGGAAGATGTTCTTACACAAAGAATAATGTCCCTAGCAGCATAAAATAATCATAAAACACAACACCTACACATGTTAATAAAAAGGCAAAATTTACCCACACATTGTATGTGTGTGCAGGGTGGGAATATTTTTATGTGTAGCATATTACTAGTGTGTTAGAGGATGCTTCTCTCTGTCCATTGCTGTAAATGAATGATAAAATCACGTTTATTTGAATCTCTCCTTTGCTTTCAGATTTTGTTTTCTGTGGGCCTGTGTGTTTTTGTGAGTTCCACTCCGTAGCTATTTCCTCCTCCCAGTAACCACTTTTTTCTTTCTTTCCGAACCAAGCCTGCTCTTGGGCTCTGTTTACAAACCCATACACTGGCCTGAACTCTTTCCATTTGTTCAGTCATCTAGCAAATCTCCGTCTACACAGATTGATTATGCAACTATAGGAACGCAGGTGATTAAGCAACAAAAATAGCTCCAGCTAGTCCCTGAGTAGAATGGAGCTGAACAAACCCAGAATCAAAAAGTGGCTTTTAGCTAAATGAGCATTTGCAGGGAACAGGCATGGTTTTGATGAGAAGAATGAGTCATTATAGCTATGCATTCTCCCTGCTAACTAAGGTACTCACTGGTAAATCTGTAGCAACTTTCACACAGTCCATCATGTGACTTACTAGGGGAAAGTGTGCATAAAAAATATATATAAATTAAAATTTTATAGAGAGATACATAATGCATTATATTAGGGAAATCTGCTTGCAATAATTTATATATTAGGAGAAATTTGCACAAAAATGCTGGCAAATTTTAACAAGAACTTTTGTTTTGTTTTGAGGGGGGGGGGGAAACAATCACAAGCTGATGCAGAAATCTTAAGAACTGGAAAAAAGAAAAATTGAGAGAAATAAAAATTGTCCATCCCTTATCCTATGTTAGACCTGCTCAGTTAGGTCCATTAATTTCTATGGAACTACTCTGAGTATAACTTAGAAGCTGCAGTAGATCCATAAAATACATGGACAAAAAGTAGGATACATGGTGACGCTTCCCTGAATTTCTTTATTTTCAGAATTTTGCCATTTCAAACCTGCTGGAATGTTTGAGTAGCTGCTGCTGAAACTGGTGCTGCTGTTAGCTCCCACAATCCCTTCCCCCTGAAAACCAGGAGGCTTTGCAGAAAATGCTTCCTCTTCCATTTCCAGCAAGGTCCTTTTATTATTGAACAAGTAGTATGTGCCATTTTTTGCTGTGGTTTCCCATTCCCCTTAGCATCTGCAAATAACTTTCAGCAGGTCCTTATTGATTCTCCACCTGTTCTATAGCCCCCTTGCCGCTAATGTTGTACTGAGATGCCAGACGTGTGAGACTGAGAGCAGGGAGCTCCCAATCCTATTGGTCACAGCAAATACACAGAATGTGGAAAGCGTCTGACCTCTCTGACAGTTTTCTGAAATGCTGAGAACATCAGAAGAGAACTGCTGGGCAAGACCTAAGGTCCGTGCAGCCCATCTTCCTGTTTGCAATACTGTAGCATATAGCCTGATCATCCCGATTTATTCTGCATTGGTCAGGGATGGGAGAGAAATCTGATTCAGTTTGTATTTAAACGAGGACCTAACAAATTTGAACTCTCCAAAATAATGCATGTACTGAAACGCAGCCATCCTTTGAAACATGCACTTCTCCAATATAATTCTCTATTCAAGTGATGTGGATAAAATTGCATTTACTAGGGTGTGCATATAAATGCTTATATTAGTGTACGTAACATACAAAATTTAGTCTGTTAAGGGAGAAATGTATATATTAGGCAAAATTGCATACAAACTGCATTATGCACACTTAAACACTAAAACTTCCATGTGGTTTTTTTTTATTAAAAAATTGCAAACTGAAATTAAGGTTGGAAAAATGAGATACTGAGAGAAACCAAGCTGGCAGTTTCATCCGTCTGGAGTCCTGTGTCCAGTTATGGGTGTCATGTTTTAAGAATAAAATTGACCAACTGGAGGAAATCCAGGGGAGGTGGACCAGGGTAGTGAAGGGTCTGAAAACCATGTCCTATGAGCAATTCTCATACGTGGGCATGGGCATGTGTGAATGTGTGTGTGCCACTTGAAAATTGGTAAAAGAATGAATAATTGTTTTTTTTCCCTATGAATGAACGCAACTCATTGTTTTCTTTCAGTGTAGGAATTGTCAAAACCAGTGCCACATTGTGAAAATCATTGGCCCTAGCCCAGGCTGCTGAGAACTGGACGCTTTCAGAGAAAATTTAGTAGCGTGCACCAGCACCATTTAAAGAAAATCGTGCATCCCAAGTTAGAGCCTTAATAGTCTTGCCCTGGTCAAAGTTGCCTTCATCTCTGTCATGGGTGGGTGAGGGAACCAAATGTAGGGTCAAGTACAAATATTCTAGACGGTTACACAATGTCCTGAACCATGGGGTACCTGGCGGCAAGTCCCGCTGGAGTTGCACAATCCCATGGCAGATTCCGGCAGGCCAACAGGTCCAAAGTACATTCAGGTCAGGTTCCTGCCTCTGCAGCTGATCCAGGGATCAGAGCACCTGAAAATCAGTCCTGCACAAGCACAGTCCCAAAGAGCTCCCTGGAAAACCCAAGACATGGGAAGACCCAACATGTCACCTCTGCTTCTCTTTTATACCTTGCATGCTGATTGCAGCAGCTGGGTTTGACAAGGCATGTCACCCTCAAATGTTCCAAGCCCACTCCAGCTGAGGAATCACACACCTTCTCCCACATGCTCCACCTGGCCAGCTAGTGATCTGGGCTTTGGGCTCTGGCCTGCCTCTACCTCCTAGAGCAGTGGTGGCCAAACTTGGCCCTCCAGCTGTTTTGGGACTACAATTCCTATCATCCCTGACCACTGGTCCTGTTAGCTAGGGATAATGGGAGTTGTAGGCCAAAAACAGCTGGAGGGCCAAGTTTGGTCACCACTGTCCTAGAGTGTTCCTCCTGCTGCTTCTTATGCATTAGAGCCAGCCATATCCAGGGAGACAGGAGCCCCTCTGGCTCTGGTGATGGGTTCTGCTGCTCTGGTTCCTATGCACTGACCTCCATCCCCTTGCCATCCTCCGTCATCCCGTGAGTACTTTCTACACCATCCTCTCCTTCTTCATCTCCAGCTTGCCCCATTGTCCCCCAGTCATGGCTATATCCCTCACTAAGATCCTCTTTCTCCTCCCTGCTGTCCTGTCAGTTCATGACACACAATCTTTCCTGGACCACCTGAATGAAACACACAGGTCACATTTGAGAAGGGTTGATATTTTGCTTATAGTGTTAGCCTGTAAGGAAGTTTTGGGATGATGTATTCCACATGATTTCTAAAATCCTGACTATTACAGTGATTAAAGACCTAGACTTGGTCTTGCTATCATTATTTTGAGGAGCAAATTAAGATATTTTCTTTAAGCTATTAATAATCCATTTCCTGCTAACAGCACAGATGGAGGCCACATTCTTACAGAGAAGTGATTGCTTGTTAACTACAGTGGTACCTCGGGTTAAGTACTTAATTCATTCCGGAGGTCTGTTCTTAACCTGAAACTGTTCTTAACCTGAAGCACCACTTTAGCTAATGGGGCCTCCTGCTGCCGCCACGCTGCCGGAGCACGATTTCTATTCTCATCTTGAAGCAAAGTTCTTAACCCGAGGTACTATTAGTGGAGTCTGTAACCTGAAGCATATGTAACCTGAAGGGTATGTAACCCGAGGTACCACTGTATACAAAACTGGTATGATAGGTTATTGCCCAATTCCATATAGCACAGTGCAGAAAAATGCTCAATAGGCATAGTAGCTATTTTCAAAATATACTTTAACGGAGTGCAGTCCACTCTTGCCTGAAATGTTGGCTACCTGGATTCTGAACGAAGGAAGAGCTGCTGATATTCCTGATGGTAGAGAGTATAGCTTCTGGGGGGAAAAGATTATTCTGCACAATTTCCAAAACTTTAATGGAATTCAAATAGAGCCCCAGATTTCAACACCACAGAGCATTTGAGTAAGCACTTAGCCACCAAATATCTTTAGAGTAGGTTCAATCAGTTGTCCTCCCTTATTGCAACAGAATTTCATCAATGCCCCTGTGGTTTTCTGTGCTTTGACTTTCACTGCCTCCATATGACACTTCCAAGAGAGTAAGTTTGCTTCACTCCTCATGATGTTTTAAAAGCATCAGTCATACCACCAATTAAAGCTACTCTGACCCTCGTTTCTATGTTGCTGCATAGTTCTTGGATCAATAGCAGAAGTCTGCAGTAAATGTTACCAATCTGAAATATCTCTCATAGTCTGTGTTGTTTAGGTAAATAAGCCTACCAGGATAGGTGTTCACCATTCTATGTATTCCTTATAGAGCTCAGGTGGAAGCATATCTTCTCCAGGAGCTTTATTTGATTTCATGCAGGAAATAAAGGCCATTGTCTCGTTACAGGAGACTAGTGGCCATTCAGGTAGGTTTGAGAAATCCACACACACTGCTGGTAGAAGAAGAAGAAGAAGAGTTTGGATTTGATATCCCGCCTTTCACTCCCCTTCAGGAGTCTCAAAGCGGCTAACAATCTCCTTTCCCTTCCTCCCCCACAACAAACACTCTGTGAGGTGAGTGGGGCTGAGAGACTTCAAAGAAGTGTGACTGGCCCAAGGTCATCCAGCAGCTGCATGTGGAGGAGCGGAGACGCGAACCCGGTTCCCCAGATTACGTGACTACCGCTCTTAACCACTACACCACACTGGCTGGTACATGTGATTGCCCAGATTGACACCAACGTATGTTGAAGAAATTTTTACATAACCCAACCAGAGGCAGGAATGATGATCTCACTTCATTTAAACCCCGGGCTACCAGTTCTCATAATTTGTATCCCCCCTGCTCCATTACTGCTAGTCCCAGTTCCTGCCACTGGATTTTTGTATATTCAGCTCTCTTGTTTTTGAGCAGACTCTTGTATTCTAATCTACCTTTGGTCAAATTTTCCATGGATTCTCATGCAATCCCTTAGCCAGAACTTTCGCTTTGCATTGACCGTCAAACCAACCATGGTATGTTGATTGTGTGTAGTTATTAATTGCAGATGTTATCAAATAGGGCCTGTGTTCTGTTACAATTTGCTGGAAGACATCAACAAGATTTGGAGATTTGATGCAAGCTTTATCCGATGATACTATATAGTGTCTCTTGAATATCGCTGCTCAATCTGTGAGACCAACGGCAGTTAAAAACAAACAAGAAGCATTTTAAAAAGCAGATTGTGCAAGAGAAGATTGGGAGCTGGGGGGCTGGCATTTGTGGTTGGATGACAATTGCTATCAGTCACAGCCAGCATGGTCAAGGATCAGTGGACTTCCAGTCCCACACTATCTGGAGGGCCACAGGTTTCCTACCTCTGTTTTAGAGAATGGAAAAGCAGGGTATAAAACTTTGATAAATTTAGACAGTGAAATATGTATGCATGTGTTTAAAGCCAAAAATTTCAGTTTAACCAGCTTGCAGATCTGGTTGCTTGTAAGTAGAAACATCAAAATAAAGGGAGAAAATATTCCCTCACCTAGCAGTAGAAAACAAGCTCAATTATATAGTGTGCTGCCAATCAATTTGGTTTTCAAACACAGTGCAGCTGCAGCCTATGGCTAAGCCTTTGCCAAACAACAACAGTTTAATATTTCTCGTGCCAGAATCTCATCTGTAAGAGCACACAGCTGATCTGTAATGTGAGATATTGCCTCTTATCTTCTTGAACACCAGCTCATTTTTTCAAGGCATCTAAAAAAGAGAGAGTCAGTAATGAAGTCCTCAGATGGTAAATTAGAACTGGGAAGAAATGGGACATGTTAACTGTTAACGATGGCGGAAGAATGAATTCATATTAAAATTGAATTATATGATGAGGAAAGTACTCTGTGTCAGGTTCCACTCTTTGCTAGCAATCCCATCAGATGATTAAGTGGGGAAGATCAACCAAATATGACTGTCTCTTGTGGCAGAAAATGTCATGGATAAGAACGTAAGGATGAACCAGGTAGGTGAGACCAAAATCAATCTAGTTCAGGTGTGGGGAACCTTTGCTCCCCTGTGCCAGAGATGTTGCTGAACGACAGCTCTCATTTATCCCAGCTGTTAGGGCTGATGGAAGTTGATGTTCAGCAATATCTGGAGGGCCAAAGATTCTCAACTGCAGATCTCTTCCCACCATTCTGTTTCCAGTAGTCAGAGGACTCTGGAAAGCCCTTTTGCAGAGCATAAAGGAAAGTGCTGTTGTTGAACTATGGGGTGGAGGGAACCTGGAAACAACCGAAACTTGGAGCATCTTTAAAAATCAACCACTGGGAATTCCTTTGCTGAATGTTCCATCTATTCCACAATGCTTGGGGTGGGGGAGAAGTGTCGTTAAAGACCTAAAGTAAGCATGAAGGATGATTTGCAGCACTGTACAGGATTTGTTTATTTACAAGAGGGACTTGCATCAAAATATTATGGCGTTGGGAAGTTTCCCATGTTCAGTAGCAGCTGGCAGGTGTTGCTTACCAGGATTCCCAAAATGAGGGTGCTGCTTCTAGCTGATAGGGAGAAGGGGAGGGCCAAGGTGGTAGAGAGACTGGCCCAGGGTAAACCTTGGCATTCTCCTCAGCCTGCTGACACCTCCCTCTTGCATGTGGCTGGGGCTTTTTTCAACAGTACTCACAGCCTGAACATTGGGAATAGAGTGAATTATTGAATGAAGTCATTTCCATTGGAAAACACAAGGCAATCAGCAAAACAAAACGATCGCATCAAGTACAGCAAGTTATTGGCAAATTATTAAAGAAAATGTCCAGATCATAATAGTCCCACAGAAAACCGCTTCCTCTGCAGAAGAAACAATAGAATGAAAGATATAGCTGGTCTTTGCTTGCTTAGGATAGACTTAAGACCCCCTGAGTTTATTTATTTTTATAACTAGGTCCCAATTTCAATCCCCAACATCTTCAGGTAGGGCTACGAATGGTCCCTGCCTGAAACCTTGGAGAGCTCTTGCTAGTCATAGAACAGGGGTCAGCAAGGTTGCCTGGGCCAAGTTGGTCCCATGGAGATCCCTCCGATCGCGTGTGTGAGCATGTGCGCCTGCGATTTCCGGTGTCTGCACATGTGCAGACGCAATTTCCGGTGCTGCGGAAGCAAGTCCCAACGCCGTGCTGTGCCGGTTTAGCGCAGTGCACGAGCAGGCAGCTCAGTTCGGGGGCGGCTCGTGGGCCAGTCAAACGACCTCTGTGGGCTGCTTCCAGCCCACGGGCCTTAGGTTGCTGACCCCTGTCATAGAAAATAATAATAATAAATTTTATTTATATCCTGCCCTCCCCAGCCGAAGCCGGGCTCAGGGTGGCTAACAACACTAAAATAGTACATTATAAAAACATTATAAAAATTAATTAAAATCAAAATTGATGGCAACCATAAACTAAAGTTTTGTAAAGATTGCCAAAGGAGGGAGTCAGGCTGCGCCCTGACCAAAGGCCTGGTGGAACAGCTCTGTCTTGCAGGCCCTGCGGAAAGATGTCAAGTCCTGCAGGGCCCTTGTCTCTTGTGACAGAGCGTTCCACCAGGTTGGAGCCGCAGCCGAAAAAGCCCTGGCTCTAGTTGAGGCCAGCCTAACCTCTCTGTGGCCTGGGACCTTCAAGATGTTTTTATTTGAAGACCGTAAGTTCCTCTGTGGGGCATACCAGGAGAGGTGGTACGAGGGTCCTAGGCCGTATAGGGCCTAGTGATCTAGATGGACTTTTGGTCTGATTTGGCATAAGGCAGCTATCTGTGTTCCCAATAGTAAAACTCTCTTCTCAAGGCAGCTTACAAAATAAAAACAATATAATAGTAACCACAAGTAATTCATTGGTACTAATCTTGCTCTCTCCCGTTCTCTGTGCCTCCACATAACACTTTATTGCCATCTATCATGGATGCTGTAGTAGAAATTTCTGCATTGCAGGGGGTTGGCAAGATGATCACCAGGATCCCTTTCAACTCTATGCTTCTATGCTGATACTCCTGGTGCTTGTTCATGCTTGCAAGTTTTTCATAGTATCCGTACAACATTGCCTGTATCAAAATGCCATCCCACCGCACCTTTTATTCCTGGTTTACCATTTCTGTGGACAATCTGATGAGCTAAAAAAATCGAGACCACAGTAAACGGCCATGTGGAAGCACCTTCCACTTTGCTGTATTTCAGTGCTTCCCCAGCTGTGCTCCTGCAGAACAGAACTGCTCCATGCACCTATGGGTTCTTGTCACAGAAATCAAGTAATGGTGACCTTTTCCCAGCTCTGCATGATACTGGATTTTCTAGATATAATCTCCACAAAAACAGAGTACAGAAACTGAGATTAGCACATTTAGTTGACAGCTATCACACCTGATATCAAGGGTCTTTACTAAAGCCATCAGGCTCAACCATCACATTAAATTTCATAATTAGGCTCATTTTGTTATTTTTATTTATCTTTTGTCCTTGCTCGTGTGATTAAATAAATATTGTTTTTATTATTGCAATTATGACAATCATTATTATTTCTTTAGATACGTAGACTGCAATATAACCCTTCATTGTTATCTGTTAATATTGTCCCAAGTTTGAATGATGGCATAAACTACTTTTAATGTATTTTAAATTGTTGTGTTCTGCCCTGGAATCTTAGGCTGATTGGTGGGCAATAAACCAACAACAACAGCCATTTTTCTTGGAGTTTTGCAGAGAACAATGTGATATCCAGGTGCTCCTCTGTGAATTGCAAAGGTTTGGGAATGATTTCTGTATTTGAATCCAAGATCCAAGTCTAAAATTTTGCCCTGCCCCTTTAAGGCCGCTCTCTTCAGGACTCTGGTGATATTGGCAGAATTGCTGAGATGTTACAGAATCTGAAGCTAGCTGCTGGAGGTCTGCCAGCCGCTGCTCCTAGCATGCCTGGATTTACTCTTCTCTAGCTGTGCAAGCACACAGAAGGCCAAACTGATAACTCTCAATTGCATTTGGCTGTAAGGGCCCACAATATCCCCCGCCTGCAATTCAGCTATAATTAATACAATTGCTACCATCAAGAAACAAAGTTTAATGGATAGGGCAATTTAAGGAATGTTTCTGGTGTGGCTTGAAGGAGCTAAGAAGATGTCTTGAAGAATATATGGATGTGTAATTGATTTACAGGCTTAGGAAGCTGCCTAATCCTTTCTTGGGATTGTCTCACTGCAATAGCTGCCCAGGCAAGAATCTTCCCCAGCCTTGCCTGGGGATGCTGGGGATTGAACCCAGGACCTTCTCCATGCAAGCAGATGCTCTGTCACTGAGTCACAGCCCTTTCCCAACAGACACAGTGGTCAGGAGACAGATGCTGGAGCCTTTGCACAAACTGCATTTAACTGTGTTTTGCCACATTTAAGGGAGGGATCATGGCGCAGTGGTAGGGTCCACACTTTGCATACTGAAGGGGCCAGTTTCCAACCTCAATATCCAGAGCCATCTTTCCTATTGGGCTTACTGGCACGGTGCCAGATATGCTTAAGTTGGCCATGTCAATATCTCCAAATAGTTGCTGGAAAATGGATCCTTCTCCGAGACCACGGGAAACCACTGCTAGGGATGGAAGTGACGTGGCAGCGCCGGAGGGGGGAAAAACTTAAACACGTAGCAGAGTTTCTAAAAAACAGACCAGAGGCAATTGTACTTCATTCAGCACAGCTTTATTTGCAACTGAAGGCAAATGAGCATAATGGTCACAAATCTAATATAATAAGGATAAAAATCCAGTTGCAGCACTTACAAAAGCTTATAAACGTATAACAAGACTAAACTTTAACACTAAGCATACTATGTACAGAACACCACACCAGAAGGAAGAGAGATAGAAAGAGATAGTAAAACCCAGGCTCCTTCTGGTTTATATTTATAATTACCGTATTTTTCACCCCATAGGACGCACCGGCCCATAAGGCGCACCTAGTTTTTTGGAATTATTTCCCCCCCAGGTGCGGGGCTGGGGACGCCCGAGTTTCCCCGGACCCCAGCCCCCAGAACAGGCAGCTCTCCGCAAGCCGTGGGAGCCCAGCGCCGGGCTTCCACCGCTTGCGGAGAGCTGTGCGAAGCCTGGAGAGTCCAAGAGCGATGGTGAAGTTGCGCGCAGCTTCGCCATCACTCTCGGAGCTTGCGGGGCTGGGGGCGGGGGAAGCCCGAGCTTCCCCCGACCCCAGCCCCCAGAACGGGTCCGAGAGCTTGCCGGGCTGGGGGGATAGCTTCCTGAAGCCTGGCGAGTGCGAGGGGTCGGTGCGCACCGACCCCTCTCGCTCTCCAGGCTTCAGCGAAAGCCTGCATTCGCCCCATAGGACGCACACACATTTCCCCTTCATTTTTGGAGGGGAAAAAGTGTGTCCTATAGGGCGAAAAATACGGTAATTGGAAGAGATGAGAACCAGTTCAAGCCAGCTGTACTCAGCTTCTCTGAAGGTATAACCCAAACAATCAAGAAGCTTCTTTCGTACAGAGAAGCTTCCAGTTGTTTCCAGAACCCTATTGAATTAATCAGAATAGGAAAGAGCTCTACCCATTGGATCAATACTTTCTGCACTAAGAAATGCAAACTGACAGGAAGGATATGTCAATGTCCATTCTCTGTTTCTCTTTCATTCCAGAATGCAGTGAATAAAACCCACATTTCCAAAAACCTGCAAGTGTCAACATTCATTTCCTTTTGAGCCCTCAAAAAATAAGTTTATTTGGAAATAATGTGACATTTTTTTCAGAGGAGTGATATATAAAATTTATGAAATAAAATATATGTAGAAGATTTACATGAGTTTTAATCTGTTCTTAGTCTATCACTGGTCTTAATTATTATTAGAATGTTTTAAATAGCTGTTTTAACTGCTTTTACTTATAATTTTATTGTTTTATTCTTTTGTTAACCACATCGAGGTGTTTTTTTTTTAAAAAAAAACCAAGCAGTATATAAATCTTATGAAATAACATGAAATAAAATTAAAATGTTGGACAGTGTTCATCCAGGAAATTGCAATGCAGACATGAGCTACATTTAGTACATTAATTGTTCATTTTAAATCAGATTCTGTCACTATCACCCTCATATAACATAATAAAATTACTGTAGGGTCAGCTGGTGAGAAAGACCATGTTAATCTCAACAATTTGCCAGTTAATTTCCTCCAAAACTGATTAATAACTGGATAGGTCCAAAATATATCAAAGATTTCTGCTGAAAAGGCCAAAGATAATCAAATGCACCATAGTTTGTTTTATAATTTTTTGCAAATGCTGTGAGATGTTAGATACTATTGATATATTTTGTGGAAGTTTTCCTTCAGTTATGCAGGGCTCAGTCTAGAAGATAGAATATTTTTCCACATCTCGACCCATTAATCCCGTAAAATAAATTGTACTATATATTTTCCACATATCTCCCTAAAAAGATCATCCTTTTTCAATGAGTTTAATAGCATTAGATAAATTTTAGTAGAAGAACAATGGGAGATACATTTTATTATCTGTAATTTGAAAGGAGTTTCAGCTGTTATACCTCCATATTTCCTGGTTAAAACCATTGTCATGTCTCAGCTAAATTAAGTTAAATGGACTAGTCTGATCCCACCTAATAATTCCAAAATTTCTTCCAGGGATGAAACATCTCATTGTTAAACTAGCACCACCTCCACTACCTTGAACTTACTCAGAGAGAAGTATTACCAAATAACCCCACATAATTCTCAAATAAGTAACTGAATTATGTGATTGCTTTTAAACATTTTTAGACATTAAAAAGTTTTTAAATGTCTTAAATATGCTTTTATTATTTTAATTGGTATTGCTTTAATATTTTGATGTTTGTCCCCTGGGGTGCCGGGGAGGGGAAGGGGGGATCAAAATTTGATAACTAGTTAGTTAACTAAAGATGTTAATGTATATTAGGTCTCTGATATATGTAGGCTCTTTGGTGGGGATGGGCGAGTAGGGGCTCGTTCTATGTTGATTTTAGGTTGCTTTTTTTCCTAGGTTATATGTGAATCTGTGCCTTTTTATGTCGGTGGCACTTACTGTATAGAGATTGTTTTTAATTTTATTCTTGTTTGTATTTTGCTGGTTTTGATGCTTTGCAAGCCAGATTTCCAATCTTGTTTGAACAGGTTGAACCTCATTCCATTTAGAAACCAGGATTTCTCCTCAGGGAATTAGATGGCAACTGAGATTTCTTCTAGTTCTGTAATTCGCTGACATTGTAAACGAGTTGATGTAAAATTGTACCAAAACCACACCAGGGGAATGCAGGGGCCCAACCAGCCAAGAGAGTCTGATGGGGGAAGGACCATAGTTCAGTGGTACATTCTATTTGCCTGCAGAAGACCGCAGTTTCAGCCCCTGAAATCTCCAAATAGGGCTGTGGGTTTCCTGGTTCCTAAGCAGGGAGTAGCGATGTTGAATGATTTCAACCAGTTTGTATTTTTAAGGAAAACAACCTGATTTGCACATGGATTGGAACACAATTACTCTGCAGTTGCTGCATTTTGTTACATGGTTCTCAGCTCAAAAAAATTAGCAAAATGTGTGCCAAAATGCACAGTTTAGATTATAATGTGTACAGAAATGCTCTTTGATGATGCAGTGTGTAGAAATATGAGTAGTGTGTGGGGGGGTTTACAAAAACACATATTTTGTCAAAGCATGGAAATGGGTAATTTATAATTGAACACATGGAAAATTGGCATGGGCTAGAAATAAAGTGATCTCTCCATCCCCATCAGGGAGACAGAGAGAGCTGAAGACCGAGGGTAATGTGTTTGGAAGTACCGTATTTTCCGCTCTAAAAGACACACCAGACCACAAGACGCACCTAGTTTTTGGAGGAGGAAAACAAGAAAAAATATATTCTGAATCTCAGAAGCCAGAACAGCAAGAGGGATCGCTGCACAGTGAAAGCAGCAATCCCTCTTGCTGTTCTGGCTTCTGTGATAGCTGCACATCCTGCATTCGCTTCATAAGACGCACACACATTTCCCCTTACTTTTTAGGAGGGAAAAAGTGAGTCTTATAGAGCAAAAAATACGGTATTTTTAAAGGACCTGGAAATTACTTTAGGGATTGGGAGATGGGGAACATGAGTTTGCAATGCATGGGTGCTAGTCAATAGGCAACTCCCAAAGCTGGTTTTTCCCCATTCAGGCTGAACCACCTTGAAATCCTGCAGAACCAGTTTTGCCACAGCTCTTCTACAGGTAAGGAAAATAATGTAATTTGTTTACAGAGCAGTGAGAATGCTGTTAAATGGTCTCCGTCACTTGTCAAATGTCATGTCTGATGTCAGCCAAAAATAACATTGGCATCAACCTTTTTCACCTCAGATATGGTACTGTTTAAAGTAATCAATGCACTGTGCATACCAAGAAGTGTTAGTACCTTGGAGGAGAGAGTCTGCTGTTGTGATCAGTTCCTGCTTGCAGGCATCTCATAGACATCTGGCTGGCCTTTGTGAGAACAGAATGCTGGACTAGATAGGCCTAGGGATCTTCTTACGCTCCTAAATATTGCATAATGAAGGGTTGAATGTTCATATATAGCTCTCCTCCGGTGAATTTGTAGCCATGGAGGGGTGCAGGGCTGTGTGTGTGTTGGCCTTGTTCTGTCCACTCTAACCTCCTGGCGTTCAGCAAGAACTTGGGGCTCCTCCAGATGACCTATTTATTGAGCATCCCCCTGATTTGCTTGCATCAAGCTTATGGAGAGGGTAAATCAGGCATAGGTAAACTTGGTCCTCCAGATGTTTTGGGACTACAACTCCCATGATCCCTAGCTAACAGGACCAGTGGTCAGGGATGATGTGAATTGTAGTCACCAAATGTCTGGAGGGCCGAGTTTGCCTATGCCTGGGTTAAATGAGATCTAGTCATCCTTGAACATTTGTTCTGATTTGTTTATGGGGCAGTTATACAGCAATGAGCGTTCATCCCACGTTCATTTTGATTTGCTTGTGGGGTGTTGATAGATATTCCTCTTAGTCATTTGTTCATCCTACGCTTTGCGGTGCATTTCCCCGGCACAACAAAAGTCTGTTTATTTTTTAAAAGTGGATTTGTTGTGCCAAGGTGACAGAGGGCATTAATCCACTTGAATTGTGCAAACCTAAAGTATGAATAATTCTCTGTAAAATAGTAACAGTCCAGAGGCACCCTTTAATACACTTGCAATTTTTGCCACAATCAGGACCTTGTCAAGGTTCAGGTGAGGATTGTCACTGTGTTCAGCTGAATGTGCTTGCAGATCCCCTTTAGACTCTCCTATTCAATGGCTGCCGAGACCATATAACACCGGTCCTGAAAGACCTACATTGGCTCCCAGTACGTTTTCGAGCAAAATTCAAAGTGTTGGTGCTGACCTTTAAAGCCCTAAACGGCCTCGGCCCGGTATACCTGAAGGAGCATCTCCACCCCCATCGTTCAGCCCAGACACTGAGATCCAGCGCCGAGGGCCTTCTGGCGGTTCCCTCATTGCGATAAGTGAGGTTACAGGGATCCAGACAGAGGGCCTTCTCGGTAGTGGTGCCCGCCCTGTGGAATGCCCTCCCATCAGATGTCAAAGAGATAAACAACCACCTGACATTCAGAAGACATCTGAAGGCAGCCCTGTTCAGGGAAGTTTTAAATGTTTGGTTCTATTTTTTATATTCTGTTGGGAGCTGCCCAGAGTTGCTGGGGAAACCCAGCCAGATGGGTGGGGTATAAATTATTGTTATTATTATTATTATTATTGAAGGTTGAGGCAGAAAGATTGGGGTTGGAATGGACACCCCTATGACTCTCCATGAGTGCAAATTAAGAAGGACTGAACACACTTTATATGTATATGTGAACCAGCTGTTGGTTCAGTTAATCTGGGAGAAGTTCTGATTTCCACCTCCCCCTGTTCACATGAAGTACATTTGACAAAGGAAGTCTTTTGGAAAGAAAGCAGCTCATGTCAGGAGCAATCATAGCAGTGAAAACTAACAGAACAGATAAGATAACAAATCTCCCGTTCTCCTTAGAGAATAATTGGCCCCAAGCAATCAATAACAGCAGCAATTTTACTTAATTGTGTATCATCCAGTTTGTAGCAAGCTCTCCAGAGATGCGCACACTCTTTATTTTACCCAACAACGTGTCGGAGAAGCCTGTCGGCTGGTACAGAAGGGACTTTTCAACCCATTTCACTCTTCATTTTCCAGAATATTGGATCACTACCTCCACTTTAAGAAACTAGGCTGGAAATTGCTGACTGCTTGTAAGGCATTGCTGTACAGGTGTTAATTTACCATCCTGGTCTGTTTGACATTCTAAGCAATAATGATCCTAGGCAATAGGAGTGAAAAGGTACTTTGAGTCGAATGTTAAAGGCACTGTCACAGGAAGAAGAAAGTATTTTGAAATGCAACTTTCTTGACTATTATTATTTTTTTAAGAAAAAGAGGGGAAGCTGTGAAGACACCATACATATAAAGCACATTTTAAACATTTCCCTCCAAATAATCCTGGGAGCTGGAGTTTGTTAAGGATTGTGGTTAACAGATAGAGGTTGAATCCCTACAAAACAGAAGCACTGTTTCTGAGGGACACGGGGCGGGCAGGCATGGGGGACTCCCTGGTCTTGAATGGCGTAAGTGTGCCACTAAAATACCAGGTGCAAAGCCTTGGGGTCATTTTGGACTCTCAGCCACCCATGGAAGCGCAGGTTAATTCTGTGTCTACCAACTCCATCTGGTATGCAGGCTGAGACCCTACCTGCCTGCACGCTGTCTTGCCAGAGTGGTACATGCTCTGGTTATCTCCCACTTGATTCATTAAGGAAATAATAATATTAGTGGGAAATACTGCAGCCCAAAAGTGTCATGAAGTGTTGCAGCCCAACACATTCTGAGCAGCTGCCATTCCTTAGGGCCATCTCCACGCTAAATTTTGACAGGAGGGATGGGAGAGGAGGACAGGAGACGCTTCACCTGGGCCTGGAAGCTAGGGGCAGGGAAACATAATCTAGGCTGCAAGCCCATTTGACATAAGGCGGTGGTGGCAGACGAAATGAGGCTAATTTGCAGATTGTGCTTGAGCATGTTTGTGCATTCATAAGGGACATAGGATCCTCCTGAAAAATCTCCTTAGAGATATGTAACTGATATTACAAGGGACGTCTTTGCCCGTTGTTGATTTTAGCAGACTTTGTAGCCCTCTCCCGGGAAGCAGGATGGCCCTTGGCTGAGGCCCTGCCTTGTGTTCTGCAAGCTCTCGTTCCCATTTCTGTAACGTTTTGTATGTGGCAGAGAACAGAATGTTCTCTATCCAAATATTACTGCGCTCTGCTGCTGGGGTGGGGGAGGGCCGGCTGGGAGGAAAAAGAAGCGTGCCAAATCTAATCCCTAAATTGGAAAGGGAATGGAATCCCCAAACTGGGAGAAGGATTTTCTTTCCCCTCAGTGATCTGGAGGCATTCTGCAACTGGAGTGATTTAAACAGCTTGGAGATTCAGCCTGGAGATTTCTAGGTAAACACCTCAAATAAATGTGATTGTGAACATCCAGTAGGTGATGCTTTCATTTCATTGCATTTTGCCTTTTTGTACACTGCTTTCCCTTTCAAAAGGAAGCCCCAAAGCTCCCAATAATATGAAACTAAAGCAAATGCAGTAATTCCAAATATGAAAAATGACATCGCAATAAAAATACTACAATAAGCTATCAATAAAATTTTATTTCAAGGCCTAAGGAAGGGAGTAGGGCAGGGTTTGATGAGTTGTAGCCAACTAACTCGTACTCAGAGTAGACCCACGGAAATGAATGAAACTCAGTTGGTCATGCCCATTAACACTGGTGGGTCTACTCAGAGCAGGTTGGATTGAGCAGTAAACAAATAATGTTGCTTGCTATCTTTTATATCTTTAATGGGATGGGCGCCTTCTCTTTTAATCTGTAAATGCCTGTTGAAAACATTTCTATGCCCCTAAGCTTATACTGGCAATTAAGAAATTTCCTTTCTGTAATAGTTTTTTTTAAATATGGTTTTCATTGTACGGTTTAATGTATGATTGTTGTAAAACATATTGCTTTTTATGGATAGTGATATATGCTTTTTATCACAAATAAGAAAGATAATAAATAATAGTTGTTTAAACTCTTTTCATACTTTTATTAATATAAATGTTATTAAAATGTAATTACAATTGTCATTTATAATATCTAAGACTAGTAGTTAATAATACCCCAAAAGAAAGGGACCAAGACATCTTTGTACACTTGGGGGAGAAAACTGAAATTCTGAATCTCCTTAGAGCTAAAAATATAACAACAGCTACATAATTGCCCCTTTCCTGCCCTTGGACAATACTCCAGAATTCACCATCTAAGGTAGGGCACTTCACCTGGGCTAATGATAGGGCTGGCTCTATGTCCAAATCATATTGAAGGCAATTTCTGTATTTTGTTTGACTGGAAGTATTGTGTCCAGCTTCTGTTTTTGCCTTAAAGCTGTTGTTGCAATTTGCTTAGAGATGGCTTCATTAGCTTTCTAATTTCCTGCTCCATACAAACATAGAATTGAAGTGGTAGAATCAAGAGGAGGTCGAGTGGAGAGCATGCTACTTCAGACTGATGGTGGGGCTGTATCATTTTGAGCTTTCCCAATGGCAAAAGGCTTCCAGCAAATAAAATAAATAAATAACTGGTGTACCAGGGAGAGAAGGTCTAGCCCACGCAAGCCAACAGTTTGACAGAGAGCTGGTAACTAACCTAAGGTTACCAGATTTTTTTCAATAAATCCGGGGACACTATAAATCAATCAATCAATCAATCAATCATGTTCAGGACGTTGATGCTGCAGTGATGGCGGTGGCAGAGGGGCGGCTACCGCCTTGACCTCAACCACCATGTTTCCCCTTCCTCTGAGGCTTCTATCTCCTTTCTCCATGAGCCTGGGCAGCCCCTGAGTTGTTGGTTCTTTGGTGGTGGTGGGGAAGCGGTGCGCGGTGGGTCAGGCATGGAAGGCGGAGAAGGAGGGCCGAGAGCAGCGGCGGCGGTGAGGCTCAGGCAGCGCAATGCCTCCCTTCCCATCGGAGCAGCCCCAATCCCATTCCTACTTGCGTGCAAGCAGGAGGGGACGGAGATCCCTCAGTTGGGAAACGAGGCTTCCCGTTGCCTAACTGAGAGATCCCTGCCCCCTCTCTAAGCAGTGTGAAGCCTTGGTTCACAGCTTAGTTGCTGGGGTCAGGGAAGGTGGAGGCAGCCTGGAAGCTGCATCTTAGAGCCCCTGCACCACCATCATATGGGGACTTCTGAGCAGCTCCTGAAGCCAGCCAGAGTCAACTGCTCCGGGCTGCTGAGACTGCTATTGCTGCGTTTCCCGGGGACATTACATGAAATCCAGGGACATTCCGGGGATGGAATTTGTCCGGGTACTTGTTTGCGAATCCGGGGACTGTCCCCAGGAAACGGGGATGCCTGGTAACCCTAAGCTAACCTGCCACTCTCCAGATGTTGTGAATTACAATTCCCAGAAGTTCTATTCAGGATGGTCAATGGTCAGGGATGAAGGGAGCTGTAGTGCAGCAACACACCTGGAGGGCACCATGTTGGCTGCCCCTGATTTAACACCAAGTATAGTTTGGCCCTGAGCAAAAGAATTGAACCCCACTTCCTCAAAGGACTCCTTTGCACACGTAACAGGTGAGTCCTTTACTAACCACGATGAAGCAGACTAACAATAGGAGTGCACATATCACCCCCATATTCTCTCTCTTTTTAAAATAATATTTATTACTTTTCCAACAATTTAAACACTACAAAAAAAACAAACAATACAATACAATACAAAAACAATACATAACACTAACACATTAAACAAACAAAACAAAACAAAAACAGTTTAAAACACATCAAACATTTTCAATATCTTATCTTTCATTCACTTATTTCAATGACCTCCTCACACCTCCCTTTTTGTATTCCACTTCTGTTAATTGTTTCAGCAATTCCTTTCCATCTTCCTCTGCTTTCTATCCTTTAATTATCTTAACACATTCTAACCTTATTTTTCCCTTTAATACTCTATTAATCTATTTATACTTAATTCCTTATAACATTTCTACTAAACGCATATAACTTCATTCCAACATTTTCCTAACATTCATTAATTTTACAGTATTTCTGTAAATAGTCTTTAAACTTTTTCCAGTCTTCTTCCACCGACTCTTCTCCCTGGTCTCGGATTCTGCCAGTCATTTTCGCCAATTCCATATAGTCCATCAACTTCATCTGCCATTCTTCCCGGGTGGGTAAATCTTGTGTCTTCCAATACTTCGCGATGAGTATTCTTGCTGCTGTTGTTGCATACATAAAAAAAATTCTATCCTTCTTTGACACCAATTGGCCAACCATGCCCAGGAGAAAGGCCTCTGGTTTCTTCAGAAAGGTATATTTAAGTACCTTTTTCATTTCGTTATAGATCATCTCCCAGAATGTCTTAATCTTTGGGCATGTCCACCAAAGGTGAAAGAAGAAGAAGAAGAAGAAGAAGAAGAAGAAGAAGAAGAAGAAGAAGAGTTTGGATTTGATATCCCGCCTTTCACTCCCCTTCAGGAGTCTCAAAGCGGCTAACATTCTCCTTTCCTTTCCTCCCCCACAACAAACACTATGTGAGGTGAGTGGGGCTGAGAGACTTCAGAGAAGTGTGACTGGCCCAAGGTCACCCAGCAGCTGCATGTGGAGAAGCGGAGACGCAAACCCGGTTCACCAGATTACAAGACTACCGCTCTTAACCACTACACCACACTGGCTCACTGGCAAAGAATGTACCTTCAGTCTCATTACATTTCCAACATTTATTGTCGGGCAAATGATAAATTTTTGCAAGCTTGACTGGGGTCATGTACCACCTGTATACCATTTTCATAATGTTCTCTCTTAAGGCATTACATGCCGTAAACTTCATACCTGTGGTCCATAACTGTTCCCAGTCAGCCATCATTATGTTATGTCCAACATCTTGTGCCCATTTAATCATAACTGATTTCACCATTTCATCCTGAGTGTTCCATTTCAACAGCAAGTTATACATTCTTGACAAATTCTTGATTTTTGGATCTAACAATTCTGTTTCCAATTTTGATTTTTCCACCTGGAAACCAACTTTTTTGTCCAGATTGTATGCCTCCATTATTTGATAATAATGGAGCCAATCTCGCACTCTGTTTTTCAATTTTTCAAAGCTCTGCAATTTTAAACTGTCTCCATCTTGTTCCAGAATTTCCCAATATTTCGGCCATTTGGCCTCCTCACCCCCATATTCTCAAGCCTGCCTTTAAGCACGCCGACCCACTGCCCTGCTCCAGCCTTTTCCCAACAGAAGTGAAAAGGAGATTGCTTCATACCTGACATATCGGCGCCAGTATTCATTTGACCTCCTGTGCTACAAATTTACATTTTATCTATTTAGGTCAGTCTAACAACAATTTCGTAATACTGGATATTTCATGAAAGGGGAACGGCGATTTGTTATCTCCATTTCACATGATTCTGCCAACCCTGAGGTCATACACACACACACCATGAGAAAAGCTGTGGAGTAAATTTGGAACCTTAAGAACACACTCCAGCTTTGGATATGGTTGTTGCTAACATGAATAATGTTTTGAAACATATACTCTGACTGACTGCATAAAAGCCAATTCCTCGAGGAGGGAATTGTTTTTTTTCTGTGCCGCAAAGTTGTAGTGATGTGCCGCTGTTTTTAAAAGAAAGGCTATCAATCAGCTGAAGTAGTTTTTATAATGCAATTTTATAGGAGGTTCAGGCAAGGATCAGGACCCAGCGCGCTTACTGGTGCCGCCCCCTGGACAGTGATGGTACACTTCAATCTTTTAGATCCTTTATGACAACGGGATAGGTTATACACACTTCACCAAAACACAGATTTAGCAGGATTAGTGACTCCCCTCCTCCTGCCAAAACATCTGTCATTAGCAACTGGAAAGATGAAAGAGATTTAGCCATCTGGAGAAGCTGTATCATACGACAGTGCAACATTAAGCACTCAAAAGTGGCAGGCCAGGTGGCTGAAATTTGCAAAACAGGATGTTTGCTGTCACAGGGTAGCTACAACTCCATCCACTGGGAGCAGTGGCAGTCTCTGAGCTCAGTTAGTTGTCAAATGAGGTAATCTGTTCTTGCGGAGTTTTATTCTGGAAGATAGATTTGGCCTTTCTCCCCCTGGCAGCCTTGCAGAATATCACCTTTGCTTTATTGAGGTGCCGTGAACAAAATGTGATGGGAACAGGGAGGGAATATTCCTGATCCAATTTCTGACGTTTTGTTAAGCAATCTCCTTAGTTTATTTTGCGATCAAAATCAGCCTTCTAATGTTACAAAAAACAACAGTGCAGATGGTGTCAGCCCTGTAGATAAACCTACTATCAAGTTATGATTCCTCCTAGAACAACAGCACTAATAATGGGTTATATTCAATGAAGTTCTACTCAGAATCGACCCATTGAAACTGATGAACCTGAATAAGTTAATTTATCAATTTTAATGGGTACACACTGAGTGGCACTAGCAGAACACACTGAAATCAGTGAAGCTAAGCTAGCTTTGCTCATTAATTTCAATGTGTCTACTCTGAGGAGAACTTTGTTGGCTACAAATCTATTTATTTATTAAATTTCTTAGCCACTCTTCACTACAAGCTCCCAGGGTAGGTTTCAACTATGTTAAAATACAACATTAAAATCAGTTAAAACCATTTAAAATACGAAGTCCTAAGAACATGTATCTCAGATGCCAAAGGGCCTTGGTAAGAGGTGCATCTTCAGGAAAGGATGGAAACTATATCATGAGGGTACTAGACACTCCTGTACGGGGGAGGGGAGGCCACAGTTGACAGGCTGCCACAGAGAAGGCCCTCTCCTGTGCTTCCACTTCTCCTGAACCTCCAAGGGTGGTGCAACTACCAGTAGGGCCCTCTCTACCAGTCTTAACGCCCATGGGAGTCTGTATGGAAGGTTCTTAATAGATAAGGTTCTTGTGAGATATGTACATGAAAGAGCTTTGAAAATGCAAGAATGATATATGAATGGTGATGAATGATGTTTTCACTGAATGGGTGCTTTGATAGATAAATAATGCCCACAGAAACAGTTCTTGACCAGTCTTGGCAGATAAACCAGAAAGCACCACATTGTATTGCTGGAAAATAGCCAGATTTAGAGGAGGAAGTCTGGCAAAGAACCGAGGAATGTAGCCATGAACACTCAGAATAACGCAATGGAAACAAAAATATATATAATCAGTGACAGTCTAGTCTGCAGCAGCTGACACAAGTCAAAGCCCCAAGCCAAGTTCATGTCATTCTCTTGCTTCCCCCTGCTTGAAATGCATTAAGCTTTAGCCCCAAGAAAGTTTTTTAAAAACCCAAACTTTTGACAGTTGCCTGAAGTCCCGTAATTGACTAGAGTGCACTGGTGTAACACTGGAATAAACGATCACGTGGGGAAGTGGCTCTGCTCAGTATGAGAAAAGATTTTGAGCCTACCTGTTTCTCTTCTGATGGAGAATAAGGCCATCCAAAATATCTCCAGGACCTGAGGGATGAGGCAATAGCTCTTCTCTATTGGGGATGTGTGAAGCCAGAGTGGCCACATGTCATATTTCATGGAAGACAGCCTTCTATTTGAAGAGCTGTCCAATCCAAATCAAACTTAAAAATAAGAAAACGTAAGAAGGGAGAGCAAGTGCCTTGACATTGCCCGTCAACCATGATTATTATTTTTATGGCGTAATTGCTAATTAATTATCACTTCTAGGCACTTTACAAGCATCAAGCCAATTACAAAACAGCATTTATAATTAAAATGCACAATGAAACAATTTCATCAAAACATTGAAATAAACATTCACAATTAAAATAAAACCTTTTAAAAACTGAATTTTGCAGTGTAGTTCTCTAACCAAGCAATATGCACAAAAATTCATATATTGGGGAACATGCATATTTTAGGCAAAATTGCAGACAAACCTGTGTATTAGGGGAAATACACACTTAAGTGCAAATGAATTTTCATGAGCGTTTTTTTCAGAAATGTGCACATTAGTCAAAACTGCATTAAAATGCATGTTTATTAGGATAAATTTGCATTAAAATTCTAACCAATTTTCATGAGGATTTATTAAACATTAATTTCATTAATTACTGTGGAAAAGTGGGAAACAGACTAAGATTGGAAAAATGGAAAATGTAGAGAACCCACATGGACAGATTCATAAATTTCTAGGAACGGAGGAAGAAACATGGATTTGGCCTTGAGCTCCTTGGAGGAAACATGGGGGATAAACTAATCAGATATCAGCTGGCAATGATTTCAGACTGTAAAAAAAAGTGAAGCTTTTTTTGGGGCATGATTTTATAACTCAGGGAAATTGATAGGGAGACATTTTATTCATTTCCTCTTAATTCTAGAACTTTGGTCATCCAATGAAGTCTCACAAGGAGCCAGGATCTCACCTTAGAGTCTGCTGGCTATATAAGGCAGATGTGGGTTGAGTCAAGGAGATTAGACCTTTGCTCCAAGCCTGGTATATGAGGCTAAGCAGAAATGGTGGCTGGTAGGACAGACAGAGCTTGGCTCATCCTCCTGGAGACCCTGTTGCCAATTACAGTCATACCTCATGTTGCGTCTGCTTCAGGTTACATGTTTTCGTGTTGCATCCCGTGGCAACCCGGAAGTACTGGAACGGGTTACTTCTGGGTTTCGCCACTCACAAATGCGCAGAAGTGCTAAATCACGCCACGTGCATGCGCAGACACAGCGCTTTGTCTTGCGTCAGTTCCGTGTTATGGACGGGCCTCCGGAACAGATCCTGTCCGTAACACGAGGTTCCACTGAACGGCCAGTTGAATAAAACAACCAATCAGGAGGGAGCGGAGAGCAAACAGGTAGAATTTGAGTTTAACTTTCTGGGAGGGCCTGGCTATGGAAGTAGCTGGGTGGTGGTTAGGGGCTTTACCTTTACCTTTACCAGCAGGTCTATTTTTCCCTAGGGAAAGGAGGAGATCCCATAAAAGAGATAGAGGCATTTCTGTGGCAGCGTAAAACCGCTGGAAGGAATTGGATTTATTAGAAATAGTCTTATAGAGGAAAGCTAAAAGTACATCTGTAAAAGAAGTTATGACTGAAACGAAGTACTGCCCTTTTACTAGCGAAAGCAGAAAACTTTATCTCTCATAGTGCTTGTTAATAAAATTCCAATTTTGTTTCCATCATGCCTCATCTTTCAATTATTTCCACTTCATAAAATAAGTAGTCACAGGACCCCAACAACAACAAGTCATTGTTGCTGAATTACAGTAAGTGCTACCAAACTCATAAAGTTTCTGAATTCATAGTTTTTTTTAACTGGGAGTATCTAAGTTTAAATCGCCCAGACCTGGTCATGTTACCTCACTTCCGTCTTTGCTGAGGGAATTTGCCACGACTGTTGCATGTTAAGATCCCAAGACCTCCCCCAATAAATAAAGACACAATTGACACAGAATTTAGTTTAAGGTTATTGGCGTAATTTTGGCCACAACTTTATTGATTACAGATCGTGAGTGGTTTGCTTAGGCATTGGTTCCCGACTAGCTGCATTTGACCTTGGCAGGGCAGCACTGACGACTGGACAACGGCAGAAGTCAGTACAGTGGTACCTCAGGTTAAGTACTTAATTCGTTCTGGAGGTCTGTTCTTAACCTGAAGCACCACTTTAGCTAATGGGGCCTCCTGCTGCTGCTGCGCCGCCGGAGCTTGATTTCTGTTCTTATCCTGAAGCAAAGTTCTTAACCTGAAGCACTATTTCTGGGTTAGCGGAGTCTGTAACCTGAAGCGTATGTAACCTGAAGCGTAAGTAACCTGAAGCGTATGTAACCCTGTACAGTGGTACAGGTAAACATCGTGGGGGAGCATTAGACCAGGCGCAGTCTCAAGCTCACCCCAAATGTTCCCAGGGGCTCTGGCGTGGCCCTAACCCCTGGAAGGGGATCGGACAAAAGCAAGGCGAGCCCCTGGATTCCTTTAACAGAATACCCTTTCGTACATTGGAGGGGCAGGTGTGACAACCTCCACATTGAACCAATGCCTAACCGCCAAACCTTACAAAGTTGTGATGATTTGCTACGCGGCAGGCGAAACCCAAGTAGCACCAGCCAATCAGCCAAATGGGAAAATTCCTATCGGGCCCCTGTCCCCAAAACAGACGACCCACGATGGCATAGCAAGGTCATAATGAATCCTAAATATAGGGAGGGTGGGCGCGTGATCCAATGCATGAGGTGAAAAGAGGAAGCTCAACGCAATGTGCAGCGGTATATATAGGTCCCTTGGTTAATGCATGAACAATCCCAATGGCCAGATTTACCCCAGCAACCGAGAGACCACAAATCGGGTTGTTGTGGCTATCCAATCACTCCCACCCACGCAAGTAGTGAGGTCAGTGATGATCTCACCACAACACGTGCTCTCTGTGAGGAGGACACGATTTACGGGGAACTCTGTGCCACATTGCATTATTTATTTCATATGAGATTTGAACTCATTCCTTTATTTTGAATGCTTGCATTGTGGGTGCAATCCCCTAAAGCACTGCTTGAAAGGAATGGATGTTATTCATTTATTTATTTCATAACATTTATACACCGCTTGGTTATAAATAACCTCAAAGTGGTTGTACAACAACCTTAAATGTTGCTTTAAAGCAAAGCTTGCCAGACTTGTTTGCAGGAAAGTTGTAAAAGGGGTTGCAAGTAACAATCTGTCTATTTGGAAAGATCCTGTTGAATTGAATAGAAAGCTATAAACTCAGTAGACTTCAATCTTCGGAATTACTGTAGTGGAAAACTTGCAGCTCCTTTGAATGTTCTCCTAAAATGCAATTGTTAAATCAATTTGAATTATGTAGTTCTCCAGAGGAAGCATAGCCTTTGTATAATAGTCTTCATAGTTACGTCTTGAATTTCTGAAATATGTTCTACAAGACAGTAAGAAGGAAGAGTCTTTTTCTTTACCTAGGAAAGTTCATCTTTCTCCCCACCCCCACTGCTTGCCCCTGCCAGCCTCCTGCTGTGCTGGTCTCTTTGGTGTATTGTTTCAGATTCACAGTTCCTGTCTGAACTAGTTCTCTTTAGTGCTTCAACGCCCCCACATTGTCCTTGGGGAAGTCTTGCTGCAGAGAAATCCTACAGGATTTCCTTCCTGGAGCATTATTGTGGGTTTCATACAGAAATATGTTTACTTGGAAGAGGATATTGGGTGTTCAGGACTAGCCATCTGCCATGACTTTCGTAGTATGAGTCAATGGAGACAGCACAAGGCTAGCATGAAGCTGCTTGCTCTGTGAAACATCTGCCAAAATGGCCCGCAAGCTAGCTCATTTATTGTTTGGAACATATATTTTAAAACAAGCTGCTTGGGCTGATAAGGATTTCTAAAGAGCCTTCTTGCACAACAGTTTAAGAGGCAAGGCAGCACCAGTGATCCCTCCAGTCAGAAGGACTCAAGTTTTGAGCCTCCAGCGAAGGTAGCACATGTGGTGTGGAGCAGTACATATGGGTTGGAAAACATAAGCTTTTTATGAATCATCTGCAGGTCCTCATAGGATGCCACCACAATGTCATACATTAGAGGGACTCTGTGATATTCCTTTAGGGAAAGGTCATGGCATCTAATGGAAGGGTGTGTCGTAATCCTGACTGACTTTAATTTGCTCACCAAACTCCATGTTAACAAGTGGTTTATCCCAAATAGAATTTAGCCATTATATTTCAGCATTGCGTTGGTCTGAAAATCAACAGGAAAATTAGAAAGTTACACTTGCATAAAGAAATGATCATTTATGGGGGATCTCAGGCCTGGGGGCTGAATGCAGCCCCCCAGGCTTCTCTCTCTGCCCCCCCCCCAAGATATGCTCCTGTTCCCATGCCAAAATGGCCCTGCTTCCTGCTTTCCTGAAGTACTTTGGTCTGGATGAATTGCATCCTTCAACTATGAGGACAATTTGACATTTTATCCTAAAAATAAAAAAGGTTCCCAGAGACAGGCTTACAAATACTAATGAGAAGACAGTCCTTGCCTTCAGGGTCATAGTCTAAGAGACACAACACAAAAGGAAATGAAACAGGGAGTAGGAACAAAGCCAGCTCTGGCAATAATTCTTAGTTAGAGCTCTTGTAGGAACAACAGGAATGGACTAAAATTGGACAAGAGTCAACATTTGCTGGTCTTCTACCAAAGCCAGTATTGAGACCCTGCAGTCTTATCTCTCTCCTACCCACTTTCTCCTGCAGCCAGATGGAATGGCCGCTATAGATGACAACTGAAGGAGGAGACTGCAGCAGCTAGTCTTTCAGCATAGTTCTTTTTGCTTGCCTGGTTGGAGGATACAAAGGGGTGTGTGTGTAGGGAGTATCTAAAACCTCTGGCTTTGTGTAGTTGAGGTATGGCCTGCTGTACATAGAGAAGAGTCACACCTGTTGCTCCACCCATTGATCTGGCCATTGGGTTGGGAAAGGTCCCTTAGCCTTGCTATTGTGATATATTTTATTTTTTAACACAATGACATGAATTTCAAAGTTTAGAAATACATATGTCCAGGCCTTTCAATCCCAGCCATCTCTGAGCATTCAGGGGGTGGGAAAAGGTAGGTAAAAAAGGTAAAAAGTAAACGACTCCTGGATGGTTAAGTCCAGTCACAGGTGACTATGGGGTGCGGCGCTCATCTCGCTTTTCAGGCCAAGGGAGCCAGGGATACGTAGGAGCGGCTACTGAGTGAGACCTTCCTTCTTTTCTGTTTCTCCCCGATTTGCTTCTTGAAAAGCTGTACATTTCATCAGGATATGCTGAAGTAGATTGCAAAGCCTTGCTTTAATTAAAGGAATGACCATTTAATCAACTTGGTAGTCGGCGCTCTAGGGAGAAAATAGCACTCAACGGCTCTATGGCTTAGAATTATGAATTTTGTAATTATGAATCTGCCGTATGTGACCTTGGCTCTGTACAAATACAGAAATCTAAAAGGAAAACATTGCCTGAGGGCGGAGGAACATGGCTATAAACGGGACCATTATCTTCAAAATGTCAGTGTTCAGGCCAGCGTGTAAGTAGCATATTGAAATCATCTCATGCAGCTTTGATATCTTCTTGAGTCTCAATTACAGATCATTTGTACCACTATGCATTCCTCCGCATGTTGCTAAATTTTCGCTCTCTGTAATGTTTCTAATAGTAATTAAAGTTTATTTATTATGATTCGGTTCCCAGAAAGCCCGCCTGTTAGAGCAAATTGTGTGTGCATATTTTCCTGCCCTTGGCACCTTTGTGGGGGACTAGAATGAACAGAAAGTGTACTCAAGGCGTTCAAATCTGGATATGAAAGTGTGCAGAAAACCACATACCGTATTTTTCCGTGTATAAGACACCCCCTATTTTGGGGGACTCCAAATTAAGAAAACACACCTCAGCACTACCCATGTAGAAGAGGAGCCCCAATTTTAAACCTATTTTTTCCGTAAAAAAAACCCTAGTCTTATACACGGAAAAATACAGTATTTAACCTGCTTTAAGTGAGTCCAGTAGTTGAAGGTGGTGGAGGGGCCTGCAGTGCTTACCTGACCTCCTGGCAGTGCAGTAGCTCCTGCTTACTGGGAGTGAGTGTGGGAAGGGGCAAGGAGTCGGAAGGTTGGTGCTGCTGTGCATCCTAGCAGAAGCACCATATTTGTTCCACAGATGTATTTGCACAGTGCCAACCTTCTTTCATTCTTGCCCTTTTCTCTCTCCCTTCTGGGAAGCAGCAGCAACCGACATTCTGGGAGGTCAGGTAAGTGCAGCCACCCTCTGTCTATCTATTTATATTAAATTTATATACAACCCTTCATTTGAAGATCACATGGCGGTTTACAACATAAAAATACAAAATACACATTTAAAGTGCCATAGATTGTTTTATTTATTTACTTAGCCTTGCTTGCCTAAAACACAGTGAAATATTAGTAATATGGCACTCTACCCTGCGTTCAGAATTTAACAACAAAAAAGGGCACTTGGATTGTGGGGGGTTGTCCTCATGTAACTTGAGATATTAATTCTTTAATTAATGACTATATTGTAAATGATATTTTATTATTTGTAAGACTCTGCCAAAAAAACCCCACCCTTTAGATTTTCACTGGGAAGACATTAACAAATAAATACAAGTTTCTTAGATCTACTTTATTGTTTGAACAGAACTACAAATAGTATCTCACAGCATAGTAAATGCCTCTTTCAATATGGTATTTGCCATTTGTGGATTTTGTAGATACTTTTATTAGACTAATGGGTTGGTTTTAACCTCAGTTATTTGCACTTTGGTTTCACTGAAATCAGTGGGACTTCAGTTACACTGCAATCTTACATGCACCTTTCTGGTTTTGTATATATAGGGTTTGAGGCAGTGGTAAGCCTCGAGGTCTCAAATTTCAATGGTAACCTGTGCAATGCCACCCCCCCCCCAGCCTCTCATGCTCCATTCTAACAATAGTTGTGTCATCCCTGGTGGCACCCGCAAGGTTCCATGCCCAATGCAACCGAACCGGTTATGTTTCCCTAAATCCGCCTCTGTTTGCTGGCACCACTGATCAGCTGAAATCAAAGTGTTGTGCCTTTGCAAGTGCTGATGAGGAGCTGATTGCTGCCACTCACTTCTTTACCTGACATCGTTCTTGTTGGATGTAAAACACAGATAGCGGTCAAGTACAACATTCTTAGAGTGGACATGAAAGGGGATGTTTGCTCCAGCCAGTAGAAAACTTCCTGGGCTGGGACAAACTTCCTCTGCATGTGACTAGAGGTGGGCGTGACCTTACCTGTCCAGGTGACAAAAGGACCAGGCACACAGTCCTCCTTCTCTCTCTGACTCCATTCATTGAAGAAGCAACATCTCTTCAGCTAGAGATGTCCTGCTGGCTTTCAGCCAACAAGGGACAAAGGATCTATCTCCTTATGGGATAGATTCCACATGTATGCACTTTTGTAACCTAAGTCTGCCTTCAGAGAGCCATCTGTGAACTGAATGTGAGTAAATTCTTTTTACTCTTCTTCTATTCTTTTTAATAGGGATATAAGGGAATTATCAGGAATCTTATATTGAGAGGCTAAAACTAGCCTGCAACAAGCTAACTGCTGTGTAGTTAAAAGGGGACTGCACTCTGCTAAGTAAAGGGACTTGCTAACGCAAGTCAGGAAGGATATTAGTAAACAATATAGCCTCTCCTGCATCCCTGAAGATTCCCACAGTTCTGATTAGTCCACTGGTCAAAATGAGCTGCAGGGGTTGAGAGACCCAGGCATCCAGCTTGCTGTCTGACAACAGTTCCCCACCCTGGTTAAAAAGTTTTCCCATAGCTGTGAATATCCCTACCACCATTTTTAATTCCCTACTGTGTTTTGGCATGACCAAGTTTGTGTTGCTCTGAAGCATTATGGGAAATATAAAATGGTGGTTCTCAGTTGTCTGACATTGCTGACAGGCAAATCATCCCTGCTTAGGGTGGGGTGTTTTGATGAAGGAGGGGCCCCTGAGAGTCACTTTCCTGAGGTCCCCCTCCACTTCAGGGCTGGTCTCATATTAAATTTGTTTTCAACTGTGCCGTAAATCACACCCGATTTTCCTTTAATGCCATGAATATAAATAAATTGAAGCCTCTTCATCACAGGAGAAGAATGCATACCTACTGAAGTCAAGGTATAACCCAGATAGTTCACAGGATTCCTGGAAAGCTGTTGCATAGGTTAATAATGAAACAAGGCAGGAAATAAAGAACAGCCTTACACCCACAAATCTAGCTCTGCATCACATGAATGAGTCCTAGGCTTACCCTTTCATTAGATCGTTGCGTTCCTTTTCTTTTTTTATATATAGCAAGTTGCCTTCGAAAAATGTTTACTTCTCTTCCTGTCTAATATGAAATAGGAAATGAATGGGATGCATGATGACAAAATTATATTGCCCTATTAATATGACTGGTTGTAATTTCTGAGAATAAATAAACCACCTTCGATGTTTTATTGCTTTCGGAAACTCTACAATCAGTGCAACCTATGCCATAAACATAACTCTTGGCAGGTGCTCAGTGAGATAAACATATAACTCAAAGTGAGCCGGAAAGAATCCTGGACGATTTACTAAGTAATAAGCCAGTCAGGGCTGTGACAGGAGTATTAAAAAGAGAGAGAGAGAGAGAGAAAGCAGAGAGAGAGAGAGAGAGAGAGAGAGAGAGAGAGAGAGAGAGAGAGAAGCATTCAAAGAAAACAGAGTTTTCATATTTTAAGCTCATGTGTGCTGCCTTTCATCCTCAAGGATGCATTTGAACACAGGCCTTTGTATGAGAACAGATATGTCAGTCAAGGGCTATTTGCCAGCCATGATGGAATCTTCATGTTCAGGCTGTAGGGAAGCGAGGAGTCTGTGTGCATACTTAAGGTACACTTCCGGGAAAGCGTGTTCTCATTAAAGGAGAGCACGTGTTGCGGATGGGGCCGAGCAAAGCACCCCATGGTTGCCAGGCAGGATAGATTGAAGGGGCTTGGATCGGATTGGTGGTTGGTGTTACTGGGGTAAATTTGATGTTGCCAATTTAGGGGTGGGAACAGAGGTTATTTAAACAAGGCTCACAGCATGTTCCTTTCTCTTTCGCTGTGGGCACCGGATCACCCGCCCGCCCTCCCTTGATTGGGCTTGTGCTTTGACCTTGCTATGCCTGTCATGGGGTCGTCCGCATTGGTGCGGGGGCCTGGTAGGAATTTTTCCTTTTGGCTGATTAGTGTGTGCCAATTGGTTTTTGCCTACTGCGTAGCAAATCGTCACAACTTGTAAGGTTGGCGGTTAGGCATTGGTTTAAATTGGTTGGTGGAGGGGTATGGATTGGCTGTGCCTGCCCCTCCAGTGCTGCTGCTGCATGGGAATTCCGTTAAAGGAATTCAGGGGCTTACCATCCTCTCGTCCAAACCCCTGGAATCGGGTGCGGGCCGCGTAAGCTCCTGGGAACATGCGGGGAGAAGCTGAGGGTCTGTGTCGCAGCTCCAGTTATCCCTGATCTTGTTCCTCCACACTGGCTCTCGCTGGAATCCGGGAGTCAGTGCTGTCCCCCAAGGCGGGGGGGACAGCTAGTCATAACCAATGCCTAAGCAACCACTCACAATTTGTATTTTAATAAAGTTGTGGCCAAAATTATGCCAAAAACCTTAAACAAAAATTATGTGTGATGTGTGAGTTATTGGGGTAGGGGTGTTTTGGGGACCTCAGCACGCAACAGGACACAAACTGAAATGTAGCTAGCCTTTGAAATTCCTGTTTCTCTTTGCGACACAGTTCTCCAAACACAAAATATGTACTGTACAAAAATGTGTGTTATAAAATGTGTATATCGGGGAAAGTGTGCATAAAGATGCATATGTTAATGAAAGTAGCATATAAACAATGTATTGTGTTAGGGGAAATGTCCCCCCCCCCGCGTTCATTTTTATTGGTTTCTAGTTTCTTTAGACATACATTTATCATATCACATTGTAACAACTTAATTTTCCTGTAATTAAACATATATTTTTAAAACCTAATAAAAGAAAAACCCACAAAAATACATATTTGTTTGTTTGATTAATTTGTGATCCATTTGTATTTGACTTCCTTCCCCTTCTTACTTGGGTCCTCAGTTTTACTTAATTGACTGCCCCTCCTAACATAGCCATTTATTCAATTCCTTTATGTATATTTATTTTGCTATATTTATTTATTTATTTATTTATTTATTTATTATTTCTTTCTTTCTTTCTTTCTTTCTTTCTTTCTTTCTTTCTTACAGGAGTTATTCTAAACCGGTCCAAATTTTTAATTCTTCCTAATGGTCTTTCAAATATTGTTTGAATATATTCCAATCATTTTTTTATTGCTTGATCTCTTATCTGACTTGTCAGCTTGTCCAATTCCGCATACTCCATTAATTTGACCAACCAGTTTTTCTTTGTCGGTAAGGTCTCCATTTTCAAATTCTGGGCAAACAAGACTTGCTGCCGTGGTGGCATACATAAATACTTTCATAAAGTCTCTTGGAATTTCATTCCCAATGATCCCTAAGAGGAATGCTTTGGGCTTTTTGGGGAATGAGATTTTAAAACATCTTTTTTAATTTGTTATAGATTACCTCCCAAAAATCCCTCATCTTTTTACATGTCCACTTAACATGATTTGTTGTGCCCACCACTTTTTTACATATACATTCCCAACACACAAGGGTTAACTGAAGGATTTCAAAGGACATAGCAAATGATATATGAGCCAGATTTTGCATTTATTTTTTGCTGTTCTTGCGATAAAACTGTTAGGTTTAACATAAATCAGTGATGTGAAAGAGCACAGGGAAAAAGATCAAAGATTTTTAAAAAGCTATCATAAAAATTATGCATTCCAGAACAAACAAACAAACAAAAATAAAATCCTTGATGTAAGACAATTCCTGCTTGTTCCTGCCTTCACTCCAGGGGTTCACACACATCTAGTTACTCTGTTTGCATTTTGCGAATTACCAGATGGCTCTTTGATACCGAAGAAAAATACATCTCTCCCCATCAGATTTGTTTGGTCTTCTGTTTTGCTTTGGTTTCTGTTTAAGATCCTAAACAAATAATAAAAGGAAATGTCTTTTCAAAAACATTGTACACAGATGGGAGTGAACAGAAAGCAACTTCCGTAGGAGGTCGTGAACAACTAGGTATTTAAATAAACATATTGCAGAAAGTAGTTTTACACTGTTCAAAGTACTTGCAACAAGTCCCCAATGTCTTGCTGGGAAGATGGCTTGATGGTTGTTGCAATCAATAACAGATAAGTCCAGGGTGTTAAAGAATGGGAAATTTTGGCAGTAACATATAAAGCTCCCATATGCAAGAATCATTTTAATGAAGTTACAGTGGTATCTCGGGTTACATACGCTTCAGGTTACAGACTCTGCTAACCCAGAAATAGTACCTCGGGTTAAGAACTTTGCTTCAGGATGAGAACAGAAATTGTGCTCCAGCAACGTGGCAGCAGCAGGAGGCCCCATTAGCTAAAGCGGTGCTTCAGGTTAAGAACAGTTTTAGGTTAAGAACGGACCCCCGGAACGAATTAAGTACTTAACCCGAGGTACCACTGTATATTTATGAAAAATAGCTTAGAATTACCTTGGGGCCCAAACCAGATCTATTTCAGATCAGATATGGAATTTGGAAGAACCAGTCCAAAATGGTTCTATCGGGTTCCAGTGCATCCCATAATTCAATGGCAGCTCTACATTTAAACTCATTTGAGTCTGTTTTGCAGGCATAGGGTTGTGTTCAACATAGCGCTAAGCAGATCATTCTGTTTCTCCTTGTGTAATGGAATGACCACCCCTCCTGCCCTAAATGTGTTGCGAGGGTTCCCCAGCCCAGAGGCACATAGTGCACAGTGGGGGGGGGGGGGGATATCCACTTGCTAATCCTTCGGCAAGCACAAGAACATAGTTGAATAAACTCGTAAGCATTAGAAACTGTTGAGACTGGTGGCAGAGAATGAAAGCTGATCCTCTTGTTTTTTGTGTTTCCAGGATTTCTGAAACACAAATTCAGTATAGCATTTTGAGATAACCTTTTTCCTTGTGTTTTTATTTACTGAAATTTGGTGTGAACAACTTGGAGACTTTGTTATATCAGGTGGTATATAAAACATATAAATAAACCATGTCTCCCCACCCCCCAAAAATTATGAATTCAGATTAAGTACCACTTTCCCCGCACTCATGTGGAATTGTGGAATAGACAAAAACCTCTCACTGTGATACTACTTTCAGCACAGAGATTTTGATGGGTACTGCATTATAAGGTGTGGGGGAAGCTGAGGAAGTTGTTGGGAGGCAACCATTCCCAGAGTTTACTTGGGTATGATTGTTATTAGAACTGTAGCTCTGTGATGGGAATAGGGTGACGCTGTGGGTTAAACTACAGAGCCTAGGACTTGCTGATCAGAAGGTCAGCGGTTTGAATCCCCATGATGGGGTGAGCTCCCGTTGCTCGGTCCCTGCTCCTGCCAACCTAGCAGTTTGAAAGCATATCAAGTGCAAGTAGATAAATAGGTACCACTGCAGTGGGAAGGTAAATGGTGTTTCCATGCGCTGCTCTGGTTTGCCAGAAGTGGCTTAGTCATGCTGGCCACATGACCCAGAAGCTGTATGCTGGCTCCCTCGGCCAATAAAGCAAGATGAGTGCCGCAACCCCAGAGTTGGTCACGACTGGACCTAATGGTCAGGGGTCCCTTTACCTTTATCTTAACTACTCTCAGCACCCTTAAAAAACCACAGTCAAGTCTTCAATGAACAGGTTGTCTGGAAGCACCCCTGCTTCCTCCTCATTTTATCTTCTTCCACTCTGTCCCATTACTAGTTTTGGAGGAACAAAGGGATGTACTACATAGCCAGCAGCTGGGATGCGGTGCTTAGGTCCACTTACGGGTCCTGGCCCACTGTGTGAGAAATGTTGTTCTAGAGCAGGGGTAGCCATGGTGGTGCCCTTCAGATATTTAGGACTACAGATTCCACCACCCCTGGCAGTGCAGACTGGGGCCGATGAGAGTTGCACCCCACAACATCTGGAGGGCACCATGTTGGCTACCCAGTTCTAGGGAATGAAAAACAAGGCGTGCGTGCCATTATGCTTGGAAGATTACCAGACTTTTAGAAGACATCTGAAGGCAGCCCTGTTTAGGGAAGCTTTTAACGTTTGACAGATTATTGTATTTTAATATTTTGTTGGAAGCCACCCAGAGTAGGGGAAACCCAGCCAGATGGGCGGGGTATAAATAATAAATTATTATTATTATTATTATTATTATTATTATTATTATTATTACTACTACTACTACGATTATCTTTTATGCAAGAGACTTCCTCCGTTTGCACTATGTTTATTTAAATATATCCAAATCCATTTGGTTACCAAATTGGGTTTGTTTGTTTGTGTGTATGGTGTGTGTTCTTTGAAATGATTGATCTAGGCCACGTTCATTTTCAAACAGGAGAAATTTGGAAGAGCAGAGGGAGAAACAGTAGGCTACTCAGAAAACAGCTTGTCATACCCTGACCTACTTTTGGGCCAATCTGACTGCAGGCAAGGCAGTCTTGTGCTGACATTGTAAACCTGAGCTGGCAAGCTGAGAGATGAAGCAATCACAAACTTGAGTATCATTCTGGAGTTGCCACTGAAATGCTGGCTTATACAAAGCAAATTTACAGGTTCCTCTTTAGGCAAAATCACTGAATGGACGTTAAAGGAGGATAAGACTTACAACATATTCCGGGGAGCCCCCCCAAAAACATTAGGAATATGTCTAATTGTGGGTTGCTGCTGATCACCATTCATGGTTTAGTGATTAGCCTCCATGATAACTGAACCAGGTCTTAATGGCACAGTTAAACACTGATCTCAACATGAACTAGACATCTTATATTTTCTCCAGATTATGTCTCTTAACTCTGGCACATATATGGAGAGATTTTATACATACACCATCAGTTACTGGTTCTTCTTCCTCTTTGGGAGAATCAATATTGGGACCAGTTTCGAATTCCAGCCCAGGGGTGACAGGGCCAGATACTCCGAGTGGAAATAAAACATGTATTAATAGTTCTCAAGAATGAATCAAAAATAGCAAAGAAGCCATGTTTAGGCTCTTCTTCCTCTTCTTCTTTTAAATAAAAACAGATAGACTTTCAAGCACACATTCCAGTTCCCTTGGGAAGTTGCATTCATTTCAAACAATGCCAGAGAGCTGAGCTTGTGTTTTTTCTTCTGAACCGTGAACTAAGTAAGTGTCTGGCTCTCATACTGGGTGGGATCAGACAGCTACTGAATAACAAATCTGGCTGCAGAAATGGCTAAAGAATGCCAGAAGAGTTTCCTGATGATGGATGTTTGAAAAGAATGCTGCATTCCATTCCAGCAGGGACAAAATGAATCTTTGATTCTCTTATGACATGTATTTGCCTGACTTCTCTAGCAAGGCTGTTGGGTGAAAATGAAGCGCTTGGTGTGTCCACAGGTAACCTTGCCATGCATGTGTCAGGTCACAGCCTGAGAGGTCACTCACCACCCATAGGGTTTTGGTTGGCCAGTGGCCTGGGCTAAGAAACAGAGTTTCCAATCTGAGGAGAGGGGTAGGCAGCATGGTCAGAGGCTGTTGGATTTCAGCTCCCATCAACCCCAGCCAACATGGCAATAGTCAAGAACAATGGGAGTTGGAATCTAACAACACCTGGAGGGCCACTGGTTTAGAAGATGAGCTTTGGTGTTCTTTCCTTACAAAAGATTACACTTTATAGAGAATAGAGCTGGAAGATGAATGCATTTTAAACATGGAATGTGGGGCTTCTGACCAGATCAAGCTTTGCCTGCATCAACTCTTGCATAGAGTTGATCTTCTGGTGCCTACCGAATACTTTTTCTTGACTCCAGAAGGTTTTTGATTTCTGATTTTGTAGCTTTAACTCATTTTCAGTTTCATTGTACTGAGTGTCCCATACACTGCTAAGAAACGATTGTATTTAAATGGCATACAAACTGCCGAAATAAATAAATATAAGGAATGAGAGTGATGAAGCAGCTTGCAGAGGAGCATTTTTGAACATATTAGATTATTGGAGACAGATAACCTCACTTTTCAGACACCAGTTCTACATACCTAAGAGAACACATGGTTGTTGTTTTCAAACCAAATTGTGTGTGCAAGGAGAAATAAAGCCAGGAGGGGCTTAATGATTCAAAAAGTGTGTTAAATTAGGCCCAGAAACTAAGACGTTAGCTGGTGCAGTTACCACAAAGCAATATTGCGGCCGAGGATGATAAATTGGAGTGGAGAATTATGTGCAGGAGCTGCTTTGGTATGCAGCAGTAGTGACAAGCAATAAATAAGATGCATATGAAAAAAATAACAAGAAGTAAGTGCCAAGACAGTAGAGGATAGTTGTTTATTAAGTCTTTCTGGATATTCTCGTTATTCATTTAAGTGTCCAAGCTCATATAAAAATTGGCCTCCAGGATGTCATTCTTTCAGGAATTCCACCATTTAATTCTCTAATCCTGGAGAGTTCAGAGTGCATTCTTTTTCTCTCTTCGCTTATTGATTTTTAACTGTTCTCTCCTTTGCTTTCGTTTAATGCTATGCTACAATTATGAACAGGGCCTGAGGGAAGAATAGAAGACCTTGATGCTCTTCTCTAGGACACTGGTTTATTGCAGAGGTGCAATTAGCTAGTCACTTGGGATATGCAGCTATAGCTGCAGCAGGACAGGAGCAAGTAAGCTAGGACCAATATTTCTTCTCAGCTACTGCAGTGGTCTTTTCTGGGGCTGGTTAATATGCGCCAACGTGCCTTCTGGTCTAGTGGAAGTCCATTGCAGTGCGTCTGTGATTGCACATGGTGTGGCTGTTTGGTAGAAAAGGTATAGCTGAGGTGTGCTACTTCAGCTAACGGTTGTGTCTTCAAAGACCAAGGAAACCATGATAGCATCCCATGATAGCGTCTCCACCCCCATCATTCTGCCCGGACACTGAGGTCCAGCTCCGAGGGCCTTCTAGCGGTTCCCTCACTGTGAGAAACAAAGTTACAGGGAACCAGGCAGAGGGCCTTCTCGGCAGTGGCGCCCGCCCTGTGGAACGCCCTCCAATCAGATGTCAAAGAAATAAACAACTATCTGACGTTCAGAAGATATCTGAAGGCAGCCCCGTTTAGGGAAGTTTTTAATGACTGATGTTTTAATGTATTTTTAATCTTTTGTTGGAAGCCGCCCAGAGTAGCTGGGGAAACCCAGCCGGATGAGCGGAGTATAAATAATAAAAAGTTGTTGTTGTTGTTGTTGTTGTTATGCTGCAGCTCCAAATATGGAGTTTTGAACACAGTAAGCTGCTTTGTAATGAGTCAGACCCTTGGTCCATTGAATGGCTCATCCACACTTCTGCTTGTCCTGTGGCTTCCCCCTGGGAAAACCTGCTGTTTACCTCTGAATTGGAACAAACATCAATCGGGTTTTCTGCAGACTGACGTTTGCCCTGACCCATATATGGCAGTGCTTCCTTGCTCAAGGCAGAGCAACCTTCATATCTTTCCCTCTTTCTTTTGTCCTTAACAGTAATTGCAGCAGCTCCTGTGTTCTTGTCGTTCCATCCTTCTCTCATCGTTTTCTTGCAAGCACAACCTTCACATTGCAACTGTCACCTGCTCAGCTTTCCTCACACACATTTCAACTTTTAATTTTATTTTACTTTATATAATTTCTATGACACCACCAGCTGGCATGGGGCAACAGTCAGTGGCATTTACTTCTTAGGGACCATGTATGTTAAGCAGTCTGGAAATACCATTAATTAATAAAGTCACAGGAACTGCAGGCCAGCACCATTTGGAAGGCCGCAGGCTGGTGTGGTGCACATGATAGTTAGCTAGATCAACTGAAGGTCTGACTCGGTATAAGGCAGCTTCCTATGTCTGAAATAATAATAGAGAACCATTAAATGGGATTTAGTCTATTTGCCCCAGATGACTTATGGGCCATAGAATTCTAAGGAAATGAAATGACACCTGTTTGGACTGCAGTTCCTTATTACTCTCTGTACTTGGTGCCTTCGTATAATATCTTCCAAGGACTGACATGATAAATCATAGCATGATAAGAGCCTCTGCTCTGCCAAAGGGTAAGACTCATAATCCAGTCTAATTAAAGATGTGATCTCCTCAAATATCATGTGGACAGTTGATCAATATTTTCCTGGCAGTGTCCCCTCCCCCTTCTTCTTTTTGTTAACCCATGCCAGTTCACAAGAATTCTGGCTTTCAAGCTGACTATGACCCATAAATCACCCAAGGCAAATGGACTAATTCTGTTACTGATTCTGCATTTGCCTTAATCTTTCCCATCAACTTCTGAACACTAGATTTCTGTTATTGTTTCTGGCTTTAGGTGTGTGGGAATACCTGCAGAACTAGTTTTTTTTTTTGGGGGGGGGTTAATTGGCTGGGAAGATTTAAATTCATTTTAAATTCTGTTCCAGATGTCCCAAAAGCTTACTCTGATGGCTTTACTAGGGTAGTTCTTGTAGTTTTTGCAATTGTCTATTTCTGGAAAATATGTAGTGTGGAGGCCATCTGGAATGCCGCTGCTGCTATTTGTAAATGAATCATAAGCAACTAAAAAAGAGACTGAAACTGAAACTATAAATGTAGAACATTAATCTGTTGCATAGCCAACTGCAATTGCTGTTTACTTCCTAAAAACCTGTTCCAACAGTTGACTGCCCAGCCTCTGCTTGAAGAACTAGAGCAAAGGGGAACACACACACCCCATAGAAGTTAGTGGTTCCCAATTATCTAAGTACCATGGACTCCCTAGTGGTGGTGTTTTTTGTAAATAAATTTTTATTAGTTTTTCACAGTTACATTTTCACAAATAAAAACAGTAATTAGCTACATTTCTACCAGATCTAAATTTATACAAATGCCTTTTCACAAACCTTCTCTTTGAGATTCTTTAAATCTTTGGACTTCCCTCCATACCCTCTTCTGGTTCCTTATATTAACCAAGTTCTTCTGCATATCCATTCTTCAATTATAATTTTATCTAATTTTCTGCTAGTTGCAAGTTCTGCTAGTTAAAACCCTGCCAACGTATCAACCTGTTTACATTATTTTTGCACATAAACAATAAACGATTCCCACTCTTTTTCATTGTCATAGTCTTCTCATCGTCATAGTCTCTGAGCTTTGCTGATAATTTTGCCATTTCTGCATAGGCCAGTAGCTTGATTTGCCATTCTTTTTTCGTCGGTATCTTTTCTTCCTTCCATCTTTCGGCTAACAATATTCTGGCAGCTGTTGTAGCATACATAAACATTTTCTTCTGTTCTTTGGGGAGTTCAGTTCCTATCAGTCCTAGTAAAAAAGCTTCTGGTTTTTTAAACAAAAATTATTTTAAACTTTTTATTCAATTCATTATAGATCATTTCCCAGAAGCTTTTAATAACCTTACATTCCCACCACATATGATATGGAAATGCAGAGACTTCCTATAACTTAAGCCCATCAAAACTGTCTTGCCCTCTAAACCTCACCCCCCCCCAAACGCTCACACCTCTAATTTCAATGTGCCTACTCTGAGTATGACAAATAGGCACCAACAGAGGGAACCTTCTGATCTGGATTGGGACTATGATGCAAAGGGAGGGGGCTCTCACACTTTGCCCCCACCATATTCCTCATTGGAGCCCACAGGGCTCTTGGCCACTGCTTTGGGGAGAATCGCTTCTCAGTGTTTCCACTTTAAGCGCTATGTTCCTAACAACAACAATACAAATGTTTTTATCTCTGCCTGAAAAAGAACTTCGCTTGGAACACTTCCCTACTGACAAGGGAACAATAGTACCTATCACTCCTCAAAACAACAACTGCCCTGGATATAATGATTAAATTGCTCCCCTCTCCTCACTCCAAGTTCCCCAGAGTCTCAGGATTGAGCTACAACATGTCGATATAATTCTGAAGCTGTTCTTAGTACCAAAGAGAGATTAAGGATGGCAGTGTGGAGGTTGCCATGGTAACTAACAGGGGCTGCTGTAGAACCAGGAATGTGCAAACTGTGGATGCAAGGTAGACGGTCCCTTAGAAAACAAGGGTATCTTAGGGCAACATCCCCCCTCTCCCCAAAAAGCTTGGTTTACTTTAGCAGCCTAGCTCACTACTCTACACGTGTTTATGACCAAGGCTGGCCCAAGACTTTCTGCTCCCTGAGGCAGGGAATCAAATTGCATCCCCTAAGTCAAGCTGCACTATGGTCAGGTCCCACAAGCACCTCTGCCCAACCATGGCAGTTGTGGAGACTCATCCACTAGGGCGGATGGGGCACTGTCCCACCAACCACACTCTGCCCTCATTCTGTGTTTCTGCTTTTCTAAACTTTTCAAGGGAGGCACTCTAAGCTGCATTCGTCTCCCTGATTTGTCTCAGTGTTGCCACCATAGAACTCAGCAGGGTGGAGGATACAGAAATAATTAGAATTATTTGGCTCTGCTGCTGCCTCTCCACCAACGCTGGATGATAACAAGGTTAGAGCTGGATGAATATATCAAGTTTGGTTCTTTTCAATTTCTAATTTTCCCAGTCTTAGTTAATCCCATTTCCATCTCCGTTTTTTAAAAAATCTGCTTGGAAATTCATAGGCATTTCCACACACATTTATTAATATATAAATATACAATGGTACCTCGGGTTACATACGCTTCAGGTTACATACGCTTCAGGTTACAGACTCCGCTAACCCAGAAATAGTGCCTCAGGTTAAGAACTTTGCTTCAGGATGAGAACAGAAATTGTGTTCCGGCGGCGCGGCAGCAGCAGGAGGCCCCATTAGCTAAAGTGGTGCTTCAGGTTAAGAACAGTTTCAGGTTAAGAACAGAGCTCCGGAACGAATTAAGTACTTAATCTGAGGTACCACTGTATAGTGTGTAATTTTGCCTACTATGCACATTTTTGCAAACAGGTTCTCCTGAAACTGGTTTTGGGTTACGTTTACAGACATAGGCATTTTGGTGCATGCTATATTATGTATATTTTTTGTACACTTTATTTTTTTGTTCCAGATCTGTAGGGAAGTGTGAATTTTGAATGATAATTGTGTTTCAATTCACATACTGGTTTGGGAACTGCAAGTAAGGGTTATTGTCTCATTAAAATGCCAGCTAAACTGAACTAATTGTTTCCTTTCCCAAAACAAGGGTGACCATGTTTTGCATCTCCCAGATATCAGAAGGAATGCCCTATCTATGTTTGTCTTTTTTTCTTGGCTTGGTAAAATAGAGACAAAACCATCCCAAGGCATGGTTTGTTGTTGGTTGGTTGTTGCTGCATGCAAGCAACAACAACACTGCAATAGGGTGGAATCCTACAAATGACAAAATGGCATGATCAGGATGTGATCCATAATCCTTTTATATCCAGTAATGTGTTGTTTCAGAGAAACTGAGTTATTAAAAAACAGCTGCCTCATAATAAGGAATATCACATTATTCAAGGGAGATTTACATGTCATTTGATGGATTGCATCTATACAGTTAACACAGCCTGTGACAAATTCAAATTTGTAACTGCTGTAACTGTCTGAAAAGCAAAGGTAATGACAGGTTCATTACAGCAAAAGCAGCTTGTATTTATTATCCCCCCCCCCCCACTTTGGTCATGTAAGATTTAAAGAATATTCTGTTCCTGTATTGATGCACCAGATTGAATAAAGAAAATCTCCACTCTGAAATCCATAATTTATTATTGTCTTCAAACGATAGCATCCTGATCACAGAATCACAGGGCATTTAAAAGTTTTTTTTAAAAAATGCATTTAGCATACAATATGGAATCCATCCTAGAATTCATAGCTGATTTTGTTAGTAATATATATATATAGAGAGAGAGAGAGAGAGGAGAATTTTTGGATGTCAGGATTGAAGTTTAGGGCAAGTGTTATTTAACGATATATAGGCAGGTAAAGAAATCTGTTTAGTGGAGCCTGAATTGTGAAGTCAAAGTACAACAAACACACACAGTTTAAATGCCTGGAATTTAATACACATTTGAATATGATCATTATATCAAAGGAGAGAAATTATGGCTCAAAGGGCAGTGAGGAGATTGAAAAGGTCTGCCTTGAGTTAGACTAATGAGAGGGAGAGCATTATTGCAAACATCCCTTTATATATCTAAGCTGGTAATTAGCAACATTATTAGTACGTTTGAGCAATTCCAGAGACCAGTTTCTTCCATCAAAGATTAACTGCAGCTGCTTCTTTCCCTGTGTTCTTCATAGTGAGATGCTGCTTACCCAACTGTATTCATATTCTGCTTCTCATTCTGAATCTCCCCTCCACTGTACTGATCACATTTCTCGATAAACCTGACAGTCTTCTTGAGTCGGTAAGTAACTGAAGTGGAACTGGATTCTTTTGAGTTCAGGAGATTTTCTCAAAAAGCAAAAATGTACAGGTTTAAAATATATCACAATTATATGTAAAGAAAAGTTCTTCGCATTGGCATTGGGGCATTCTGTAATTGCTTTGAAAAGTTTCTGCCTTCTTTGATATGCATTATTTTCTTACCTTATGCTCTGACTATGTATTTATATTCCTTATTTCTTCCTATGAGGAAACGCAGCATACATAGGATTATCAGTAAGTTCTTGTCATGTGTTACTTACTCACACTTTCTGAAACAATATGAAAACCGAAACACAGTCTTTTCCGAAATTTGCACTTTTCCAGTTTTTGCAGTGCAGTTATCCAACTAATAATGTGTACATAAATGCATATACTAAGTGCGCAATGAAAATGATGTACAAAAATGCATTATATTGAGGGAAATTGCTTGCAGGCAATTTTGGGACTGAAGCATGGATACAACTTACAGTTTGACTTCTTTGATCCATCTCTTGCTTACAGTTTCTGTTTTGTTTAGTTTCATTTACCCCTTCAAGGCCTCTCTGTTCTTGTCTCAAGCTTTTTCACATTGTGAGTCTGCAGCTACCTTCTTCTGCTTTTGAACTTGAACAGCACCTGGCATACTTTCAGAATCTTTTAAAGAAATCGTAATTCGACAACGATAAGAAAATCACTTTTCTTGCAATACTTTCCTCACATCCAGCTCCCGTGGAAGACATTGCCTGTTTCCTGATGTAAATGCAGAATGCAGAACAAAAAAGAAGAAGATTAAATTAAGCTCTTGGAAACCGCCTAGTGTCGTTCTGTTCTGATGTTAAGTCTAATAAATCACTATACATTGCTGGTTGTTAGCAATAATGGATATCCTCAAAAAGGCTCACAGTCAGCAAAGGGACATGGCAACCAGGCCAAATCCACATATATGATTATCTACTGGTACAGCCAAGTTTTTCTTTTCCTTTTTTGGCCCAATAACCACTCTTGTTGAGATGCTAACTGTATAACTCTCTTTTGTTGTCTATGTTTTTAAAGGAAGTTAGAGACAGTGGCCATGATCCACAGGGGCGGGGGTGCTCTGCCACTGCAGGCATCCAGTTGATGGGAAATGCCTCTTTGGATATGCAGCCTGCACCAACAGCTTTTGCCATGTGTTAGAAAGACTTTTATTCAGGCGGGACTTTAGGGAATAATAGCTGTGACCCTTCATGGGCCCTTCAGATTTATGAATTTTACCTTTATTATTTCATTTTTAAAAAAGATAAACCACTTTTATACTAGTGATCTATAAATGTTTATAAATGAATAAATATGTAGTTTAGTCCTCAGTTTGTTATCTAAAGAGCTAGTTTGACATGCCAAAATTAATGGGGGCAACCTGTAGGATTTTATTTTATTACTATGTCATATCAAAATGCTTCTGAAATAGTGTTTCAAAGTTGGTTACTTGGGGTGGGTGGTGGCGGTGAGGGGGCTTATTTTCAAGAAACATTCAGAGACCACTGGGCCTCATGCAGTAAGTTGATTCTAGTCATATGTTCCCCATAAAACCCACAACATTGTGGTGCTAGAAGCTGCTTGTTCCAGGGACTGCTAAACCTTAGCTTAAGAACCATTGGATGTAGTGCTCAGGCCGTGCTTTTCTGGCTTCCTATGGACCTCTGTGATAACAAGATGCTGGACTAGATGGGCCAGCAGGCTCTTCTTGTGGTCATCCCAGACTTTCTCCATGGAATTCAGATAGGATACATGGCTCCCCCCCATTTTATCTTCAAACCAACCTTGTGAGTTTGGTCCCAAGGTGAACCTCATAGGGGGTTGGATTTGAAACTGGTTTTCTCCCTGATCCTAGACCACACTTTCAGAATAAACATTTTCTCACACTGCACCATTTTTTAATTGATAATAAATACATTGGAAAACACTTGCCATCAACAGTGTGGCGTGCCACGGCCTTTGAGAACCACTGTCCTAGACCAGGCATAGGCAAACTCGGCCCTCCAGATGTTTTGGAACTACAACTCCCATCATCCCTGACCTGTTAGCTAAGGGTGATGGGAGTTGTAGTCCCAAAACATCTGGAGGATGAAACAATGTGCAATAGGCTCAGGGCACAATATGCCTATATGAAAGTATTGCTGTCCTTTTCCATACGGATGTTCCTGCACATTATTTATTTATGCCAGCAGTTCTTAGCTGTGTTCTTTAATGCTGTGAAGAATCTACAAACCTGCAGCCATGAAAGTACAATAATAAAATCAACAATACACTCATCATCCATAAAACATCTATGAATATCAAAAGCAGCCAGATAGAAATTTAAGAGCAGGAGGAGCCTTTCCTCTCTAAATTTGAGCTTATGAAGCTCAAGGTTTTAGGTTAAGGTTGAATTCCAAATCCCCTTTGCACCAGGCTGGCAGTGGGGATGTGGCATTTGGCCAAGGTGTTCTTCTGCCCAGCCCCTCTGGCCTCCACCTGCAAACTGACACCAGCACCACTTCATTGGTGTTGAGCTCCTCCTTGTGGCGTTTGCCTCCTAGGATGGGTCATAAGGAAAGGGTTAAAATAGGTGTGATGTGATTGGCCAGTGAGAATGCAAGGGGGGAATAAAAATTAGAGTGGGAGGTTTTGAAAGTCAGTTGAGTTGAGAGTTGAGGTTTGGGAGTTGAAGAAGGAAGAGGGAGGTTTAGGTGTTGGTTGGTAGAGTTGTATTGTGAGAGAGTGAGAGGAATTGTTAGGTGGAGTCAGATAGATAGTTGGAATAATCAGTTTGGAGTTGTTAGGAACTAAGAATAAGAAACTGACAAGAGAAAAATTAACTGAAACCATAAGCTTGTTCCTGCATTTAAAAAAAAAACTTGATTATTTGTTTATGTTAACAACTGACTGGACTCCGTGTGTCCCCGTGAGATACGGGGTGGTGGCAGCAGAAAAAGCAATCGCAGTGGCGGCACAGGGTCAATAGACCGTCAAACGTCCAGGGGCCCTGTGTGTGATCGCCACACTCCTCCTCCTCCTGGCTGAATAGGCAGGTGGGTGGAAGTGTGGCTGGTGGATTTTCTATTACTGGTAGACAGTGAAATGTCCCCAAATGGAGTGTTCCGGGGTGGGGAGGGGTTGAGACAGCTTGGGATCTATTGGATCCCAAGTCAGCCCCACTGCCATCACGTGAAGCCACCAAGAGAAATTCACAATGAAATGCTGGTAAATTTTTGTGAGGATTTTTTTAAAAAAGTAAATTGTTATGTATATGTGGAGAACTGGAAAAACGAGAACCTTGGAGCAGCAAAACTGACAGATTTCTCCATCCACAGCAGCAGTGAGTTTGTGGGGATATGCAGTGTGTCAGTCGTTGTGGGCTCTGGCAAATCCCTCACTATGTCGGATGCTGAAGCCAGGCCTACTCCAGGGTCTCAGGGAGAGGTCTTTCGCCTAGGATTTGTGCCAACAGAAGCGCTTTTCTCCAAAGGCAAAGGCAAAGGCAAAGGCAAAGGCAAAGGCAAAGGCAAAGGCACCACTGAATACAAATGCCTGTATCCCAGCCTTTTTGTATTCAGCATTAATAAAATCACTAAGCCTGAATGTGAAGCCAGTTTCATCCAAACTCCAACCAGAGAATTATTACTGACAGCCCGTGTAGAAGCGGTCTGCCAAAAAAGAATGATTTGTTTCCAGTTCGTAAGAGAGGCTTCCTCTCTCAAAGCTGCACACTATGGAAATTTGTGGAGTAACCCATCTTTGTCCAATTTACATATGGAGCTGCATTTCAGGTTGCATCTGATTTAATATCCTATGTTCTCCTCTAGGAACGTCTGAGCAGCCAGCCAAATGCTTTAGTCAGCAATTCCATTGCTTTTGAAGAATAATAATTAGCTACTCTTATATGATAATGATGGATGAACACAAGTTGGTAAGAAAATGTTTGCCAGTGTGTTTCGGGGGGCTGGTGTGTGTGGGAGAATGGGACATTTTGACTTTGATTATGCCACTCCTTATTCCCACAAACTAACACCCGTAGAGCTCAAATAGCACTGATGACAGCTAACAATAATTAAAATCAATGATACAAATCTTATAAATAAAACATGTTGAATGTTGACCAGATGTTGCCTAAATATTCAAATTTAATTATTTTAAAGATGGTATGTTGCATTTTTATTACTGTGCATCACCCTGGGATCCTTTTGATACAGTCAGTGGTCTATACATTTCAAAATAGAAATAAATAAAATATTCATTGTCAATTTGATACCTGCATTTGGCATCCCATTACATTTTACTTCAGCATTTTATGTTAGTTCATATTTGATCCTTTTTGAAAGCAGACATGCAATTATGTTTAGCTTTTGTTTTTAGGTTTCGTATTGTTATTTTTATTGTTTCTTTTATAGTTTATTGATTTGAATTGTCAGCTGCTTTGGATGAGCTTTCTGAGACTACCTTGAATATTCCTAGAAGCTGTGCTTTTTTCCTAAAAAAAAATGTTTGGGGTACTCTCATTTTCCTACTCCTATTGAAATACTGCCCCTCAATGAGGCCAAACTTAGATTCACAAAATTTTAGGGGTACGCGTACCCCCAGAAAAAAGCACTGCCTAGAAGTAAACCCCAATCCCACATAAAACAGGATAGTTGGTCCCTCGAGGTGGGGAGGTGGAGAATGGAGTAGTGAAAGTGTGTGTGTGTGTGTGTGTGTGTGTGTGTGTGTGTGTGTCCTGGAGGACTCTGTGTCCTGCTGAAGCTGTTGGCCACTAGCCTAAACCTTGCACACCCAACCTGTAGTGCTGTCCACAAGTGGTATGTAGTCTCAAGATTTCCCTGGGAGGGCATGTGGTCCCCTGGCCAGAAAAGGTCTAAAAGACACTAAGTGTTTCAAACTGCTTTGAGGTTTTTTTGGTAAAAATATAAAGCAATATAGAAATGGTGATAATGATGATGATACTATTACTACTACTACTACTAGTAATAATAAGCCAGTGTCAGCTGGAGTCGGCCCTCAGAGGCCTTGCATTCACCCAGGCATTTACACCAGGTCTGGTAAAGGGGAAAGAAAATACAGAGTACTTTTGAAGTTTATCTCATTGTCAGGGATGCCACTACTCTGTACCTAATTTTTATTTTCTTTTTCAGGGATTGGAAAGTTGTTTTCCCTCAACGGCACTAAGAATTCACTCTCCCATACAGAATGAGAAAGAATTCTCATGGGAATTCACTCCCTTATGTAGCCTGTGCATTTGTTTTGCATAAACAGTTTTCTTTTAACTTGAGAACACAAGCTGATAAGGCAGCAGGAGTCCCACAATAGTAATAGTAGTAGTTGTTGTTGTTTTATGAGCTAGATGTAGTTTTTTTTCTAAGGGAACCTGATTGGGATTGGAGTCCTGGTGCTGAGAGAAGGGGCTGGAGTTAGCCCTTTCTACCTATGCCATTTATGGGAGCCAAATTGCCCTTCTGGACAGGGCTAACCTAAGACATTTTGCTGCCTGAGACAACTAACAAGATGGCATCCCCACCCATTCAGTGTTCAGAAGCTGACGGGACTGAGAGTTCATTCTTATTTCAATGCTGTGTGGCAGCATCCTCCTCCATGGGACAGAGCAGCAGCTGTGCTTAGTGGGTGGAGGACAAGCAGTGTGACATAGTCCACTAGCACCTTGTCACTGTCCCATCTGCTGCCTGAGGCAATTGCTTCACTTAACAGTAGAGCCGGCCCTGCTTTTGGAGCTAATATTTGGCTTGTTGGGCAGTACTTGCAGGTGTTGTAAAATGTGTATAACAAGTGTGGGGAACTTTCTTCCACGTGAGGGCCACATTCTCTCGTGGGAAATTTCTGGGGAAACTTCCAAACATACCTGTCAGTGGGCAGGGTCACAGGCAAAAGTGGGAGGAGGCCTGAGGCAGCAATGCTTCTGAATATGGGTTGCTGGAAACTACAGGAGGGGAGAGTGCTCTTGTGCTCTAATCCTACTTGCTGGTTTCCCACAGGCAACTGTTTGGCCACTGTGTGAAAAGGATGCTGGACTAGATGGGTCACTGGTTTTGAAATAAATATTTAGTTCATATATATTGACTGGTTTGTCCTCACGATAGCACATTGACTAACGAAAGCTATAAAATAAAATAATCAGAAAATCTTATTGCCACATATAAAAACCAAATCACAGCAATAAAACAGGTTGTCCATGAAAATGTCCACATTAAATACTGCCAGAAGCTTGGGTAAACAAAAAGCATTTGGATAGCAGTTGGAAACCTAATGGAGTAGATATTTGCTGAATAGAAACAGGTGAGTTCTCTCTATTTGCCTCAGATTAACATGGAAACAATTGAGTTCTCAGGGGACAGGAGGGAAATCAAGGGAAAACCGTGAATCATTTCTGTCTGAATTACCCTCTGCCCACAGCAGTTTCCTCCCTTTCCCCTGGAGACCTCTCAGCTATCACCCACTGTCAGAAATCTTCTCCCAAATGACAACAGAGGGGTGAACAGGTACAGCATTGCAGCTCGCCAGAACACAAGGCTCTGGAGCCCCTGAGCAAAGGCACTTCTCTCAAGAGTACTGCATCTGCAGGCAGAACTGAATTAGCCATGGGCTTCCTCCTTCCTTATTACTTTAGGAAATAAAACAAGCAGGTAAAATAAAGAAATGTGTATTGTATTAATGTACTTGGATATGCAGAATTATTTCAGCCCTGGGCAGGACTGAAACTCGGGCCAGGACTCTGAAGTTACTCTGGGAAGGACTGAGCTGAAACTGAGCCCTCATACAGCAGCAGCAGCAGCAGCAGCAGCATCAGGCACAGCCCAATTGCTAGCAGTATCTGTGTTGCAAGATACTGCCATGGCTCTGGGTGGGGGACTTCAGAGCTTCCTAAGTCTTCTGGAGTGAAGTGGAGTCTTCTGAGTCAGAAGACGGCAGTGCCACATCCATGGTTCATGTTTCTGCTACTGGCATGCCCTTCCCTCTCAAGTTCAGAGTCCTTGCCTCCCTCACCTGATGAAGAGGCATCTGAGTTCTGGTCCCTGGAGATTTATGAATGATACTGTGTCCACTTTTCAATTTTTCTTTTCTGGAGGAAAATGTTATTTGTGCATCAAGCAGGTTTCCTAACTTTGCCTGTATGGCAGATCCAATTCTTCAAATATAAGACTGTTTGTCTTCATCTTATGCAAATATTGCTCTTATATAGGTGCATTAGGTCTCATTGGCATTTAGACTTTCCTTTCTCTCTGGGTAGTTTTTCACAAATTTAAAACATACACACAGAGATATATATAGAGAGAGAGACTGTCCCAAGAAACTTGACATTGAAATATGCCTGTGTTATGAGGCAAGCTCAAGGACTGAAAGAGAGAGATAAATTATTCCAGTAGGATGACAATATAATCAAGATGCGAGATGCATTGAAGTCTTTCTGTGGGCAATTCTGAGAAAATTTTGGTTGGGATGCCTTTTCTATCCATCTTATTCTCCAAACGCAAAACACTTCAGAATTGTTCAGAGGGCAGAAACATGACAAGCAAATGTACACAAAGGAGGAACCAGAAACTTGGCAGTAGAACCACCTTGACCTCAGTTCTTCAGTTGGTCATTTGCTATGATTAAAGGTATACAATTGTATGTTCATAGATCTTTCTCTGCAGGTGTGTTTGGACAAGTCCACCACATGATCAATAAACCTGTGAGGGTAGACAGAAGGTTCTGTGTTTGTTGGCCCCACCCAACACCATCAACAGGGTGGGACTGCAGGTACACACTTCAAGCCAGCAGGGCTCCCAGACTCTAAGCTTTTATTAAGGTGGTGGCGGGAGAAGTAAATTGGACATTGCTAAATAAAGTTAGAAAGGAAACTGTGGAGGCAGTTCAAAGCCTTCTGCACTCAGTAGGCAGCACTCCTAAGTTGCTAATTGGTAAGGGGGGAAAAATGCTGACCACACCCTCCTGTACCTTGGGCTCCCAAAAGCAGCAGAGGCTGGTTGCAGCTAGCCTGATGTTAGACAGGGGAAGATTCTAGGGTATGTTTGGTTAAGCACCTTCCCCTATGTGCACGTAATTTCATCCCCTCCCAAAGTGCAGTGCCTTTACAGAATAAAGCACAATTGGTTGTCCTTGTTATGTTTTACTCAGAGGTTATATCGCTTGAAGTAAATGAGACTTTATTTCTATTATTTATTAATATACAGTAATCATTAAACTAAACTAAAATATAAATTGAATCAGCCAATACAACCATAAGATAATCAAAGACAGCTGTTTGAAGTTAAAATTCCCAAAGAAGTTGTGCTTTAACACAAGGACACTTTTTCCTCTATCAAGGTTGGCAAAATGTTTTGTGTGTGTATATATGTTTTGTTGAAACTGCACATGCTTAAGGATATCTCTCTTTTTTGCTTGTTATTTTTTAAGGTTGGCTTTTTGTTGGCTTTTTGTTAGGGATGCGGGTGGCGCTGTGGTTAAACCACAGAGCCTAGGACTTGCCAATCAGAAGATCAGCGGTTCGAATCCCCGCAACAGGGTGAGCTTCCGTTGCTCGGTCCCTGCTCCTGCCAACCTAGCAGTTCGAAAGCATGTCAAAGTGCAAGTAGATAAATAGGTACCGCTCCGGCGGGAAGGTAAACGGAGTTTTCGTGCGCTACTCTGGTTCGCCAGAAGCAGCTTAGTCATGCTGGCCACATGACCCGGAAGCTGTACGCCGGCTCCCTCAGCCAATAAAGCGAGATGAGTGCCGCAACCCCAGAGTCGGTCACGACTGGACCTAATGGTCAGGGGTCCCTTTACCTTTACCTAACCTTTTTGTTGTTGTTGTTTTGTTCCTTTGCTGTGAATATCAGATTTTTAGACAGAGGCTGGGTGACCATTTGTCAGGGATGCTTTAGCTTTAATTCCTGTATTGCAGGGGGTTAGACTAGATGACCCCTGGGGTACCTTCAGCTCTACTGTTATATGATTCTATTACACACACACCACATTATACTAATGAAGACTACTTTAAAATGTATTCTATTAGGGGAAATCGCTTTAAAATTTGTATATTAGGCAAATCTGAATAAAATTATTACACTGCATACAAAAATATTAGGACAAATGTACACTAAAATGCTGTGAAATGTTCATGAGAAGCTTTTTTTAAATGCAAATGGTGTGTAAAGTGGTGAATTGAATTTAAGATTGGAATAAGAGAAACTGCCACTGGCAGATTCATGCCCCTTAGTAAAGTCGTGGATGTAACATTAATGAACAAACAACAAAACAAATGTGATTTAAACAAATTAATGGCAAATTGAATGAGGAGCTGAATGATGAGAAGAAGTGAAATAATGAAATGCAAATGAACTCTTTGCACCCCTCTGGCCATTTTGCCAGGTGAACAACTCTGAACATCACTGTTACCTGTTGTGGGAGACTCTCCTGCACCTCACAGTAACCGTAGTTCTATGTTTCTGTTATTCAGGTGACTACTCTGCCATATCCCTCTCCCTCCCCTTTTTCCAAGGCTATGTTTATTTAATTGAAGTATTCTTACTCCACTCTTCAGACGAAAAGAGATGGTGACATAGAATCACTGGGTTGAATCCACACTTAGTCATGCAAAGAACAGACACAATGAAATGAGTTGGATGGCTACTGCTTTCAGTGGGTGATATCCAATGCTACTTATGCCCAGGGTATAACCATTAAAATTAATAGAATAGACAATGGGTGTAACTCTGACTATAACTTACATTGGAAATCCCCCAGTGGGTTTACCCTGAGCATAACTAAAACTGCAATCCTACGCCCACTGATCTGGGAATAAGCCCCATTGCATTAATTAGGATAAATTTTGAGTAGACATGGATTTGTATCCAGAGTAGCCCCACTGAAATTGATGTATCTCATTTATGCCCATCATTTCCATTGTATCTACTCTGAGTAGGACTAAAATGGCATACAATCCATAGTTAAGATTGTACTGCGAGCCAATACACATGCTAACAATCCTTGTCTGCAGGCATGCAATTGAGAAGACATAATGCAAACTGAAGAAAGGGTAATGAATACAAATTCTGTTTCCCTCCCTACTCCATCTGATTCAATTTAAAAGAGATTCCAATTAAGCATTAGAACAAACTTTTTGACAGTAAGAGCTGTTTGACAGTGGAATGGACTACCTTGAAAGCTGGTGAATATTCATTCCTTGGTGGTTTTTAAGTAGTGGTTGGCTGGCCACCTGTCAGCATTGCAGGGGCTTGGATTAGATGACCGTTTAGGTTCCTTCCAGTTCTATGATTTTAAAAACTTCTGTTTTTATTGCTCTGTAAACTGCCTTAAAAGAGAAACATAGCTGATACACTTCCCAAAATAAAATAGTATAAGATTTCAGCTAATTCTTTGGCATATATTTTTTAACTTGTTCCACTTTGGAATGTGTGCTTTTAAATTTTTTGTTATTATTGTTGTTACTGTAAGTCAGAGGAAAGGGGATTTCTCAGGAAAAGAGGCACAGCTTCTCAAGAATTGCTTGCAGCTCAATCTGATGCTATGACGACGAAATTTGTAGAAACTGCATGACAGAGCTGGAAATTGCAATGCTAGGCTAAGGGCAAATGCTGTGACTATTGTGGTAGTTCCCAAATAAAAATAATAATCCCAGGGCAATGCTGCAGTCTCCCATTTCAATGTTTGGACTGGAAATAGTAGTGGTGGTATTATGGACAGATTTCCTCCAAAGTCAATGGACACGAGTCCATTAGGGAGATTGGGCCACTGCCCCACCACCTCCCAGTCTGACTACAACCAGCTGCCACCTACCTGCCTTCTTCCTTGCAACTAGTCCAGGCCATAGCTATCAACGTTTCCCCTTTTTTAAGGGAAATTCCCTTATTCCGAATAGGATTCCTCGCAAGAAAAGGGAAAGGTTGACAGCTGTGGTCCAGACAATGCTCGTCAACTTCCTTTCCTTGCTTAGTCAGAGTGCTGCCCTTGTTGAACAGAGCAACAGTCCTTCCCAATTATTATATCCCCAATTATATTTTAAGGGGAAAGACACTTGACTAAGGACAAGAGCAGAAGTCTCAAGTGAGCCTGAATATCAGTCAACGTCAGAAGGCAAGGCAATAGCTCAGTGGTAGAGCATCTGCTTTCCATGCAACAAGTCTCTGGCTCAACCCCCAGCATCTCCAGGTGGGGCTGAGAGAGATCATGGTCTGAAATCTCGCAGATGCTGCTGATCAATGTACACAAAGTGAGCTAGATGGACCAACGTTCTGACCCAGTATAACCCAGCTTCCTGAGTTAGGACCAGGAGGCAGAACCAAAGAGCAAGATCACACCCACCCAGGGCCTGCCTGCTCATGAAACAGGATGAAGCAGCCGCCTCAGGCGGTGGATCTGGATGCCCTGGGAGGGGCAGCAGATCCACCTGTTGTTGCCTCTGCCCACTCCCACTCCTCTTCCTCTCATTCTGATGCTGATATTCACTTCACCCTTTTGTTCTGAGGCTGATATCCTTTCACCCTTCTCATCCCGATGCTAATTTTCACTCCCTGCGCTCACCTCAACTGTCAAGGGGAGCACCATTTTGTGGTTTGCCTCAGGCGCCCAAATGCTGGCCTTGAACCCACCAGAGTTCAGGTAGATCTTGTCACTCAAGCGTCGCACCCAGATGGCAGGAAGATACTTTCTGCGCAGGAAAAGCCAAAAGCCAGCCTGGTCAGCTGGAGCTGGTCTAGAGACTGCAGTGATGGATTGCACATGGGGCAGCAATCTATCCAGATTACTGCTGGCTTCTACATGGGGGGGGGGAGGGGAACCAGCCCTTTTTATGGAGGGAATGTTTACATCAGAATAACAGCAGTTTTATTCTTAAGGTACTTCACCACCTGGAACTTTAGGATAACAAATCACATATTTAACTTTGGCAAGGACCTCCCCCCACCCCAAAAATGACATAAGAGTCTAGCTAAATTGAAGGGCCAGACAGCTTGGCAGCATCTGCAGTCTCTGTCTTAACTATCCCTCCCTTCATCTCTTGTTGCTGCTTGTATCTTATTCTCTCCTCAGCCCCTCAAGCGTAGAAGACTGATGATATCACCCATCTGGTCATCTTCCAATGTAATCTACACACTCAGCATTATAGAGAAGGAAGTTCTAGTATGAACTAAGAGGAATCCAGACTTTCACCCCATCTGCTCTATACATTTAAAGCAGGGTCCTACCACTTTTAAAAGTCATGGTTTTCCTGAAAGAATCCTGGGAGCTGTAGTTTGTTAAGGTTGCTGGGAGTTACAGTGGTACCTCTAGTTGTGAACGGGATCCATTCCGGAGGCCTGTTCGCAACGTGAAAATCCCACAATCTGAAGCGCCGGATCTGTGCAGGTGTGTGGCGCGATTTGGCACTTGTGCGCATGCGTGAAGCGCGATTTAGTGCTACTGCGCATGTGCGAGCTGAGAAACCCAGAAATAACTCTTTCCGGTACTTCCAGGTCACTGCAGGATGCAACCTGAAAAAACGTAACATGAGGTATGACTGTATTAAGAAACCCTGATTCTCCCCACAGAGCTAAAATTCCCAGAATTCCCTGGGAAGAGGGATAGTTAAACTACTCTGAGAATTGTAGCTGTGAGAGTAGGGGGTCTGCTAATAACCTACTAGCACCCTTAACAAACTACAATTCCCAGGATTCTTTCAGTGGGACTACTCTATGCATGACTAAGGCCCCGTCTACACTATACATTTAAAGTACTCTCAAACCACTTATAACAGTTCTGTTTAAAACAATTCTCAGAATTCCCAGAAAAGAGGAACTGATTGTTAAACCACTCTAAGAACCAAGAATCTCACCTTCTTGGGAACATTTTCCTAATACTCCTGATTGATGCTTGCTAGGAAATTCACTTGTGAGAAAAGAACATTCGAAGTGTCACAACTAATTACAAAAGCTATGGCCTTGACAAGAGTACACAGTTTTCAGCTTGCACGGCTTAAAGCTAAACAAGAAAAATAAAGAATGCCAGTAACCATCACAGTAAGATATTTAGTTACATTGGCTATCCCTCATAAGTACAATTTTAGACCTTTCCTCCAGTTCAATTCAGACTTTTTTATTTATTTTATTTCCCAGTTTTAAAGTATTTTAATCTCCACCATGGGATTTGAGGGATTTATATTTATATTAATGTTTGGTTTTTGTGTTCTTTATATTTATAAACTGGGCGTTTTGATAGTCATCTCTTAGAACATTGTTGAAAGATGGAATATAAATATCCAGTGTTCATATATAAAATGGAATAAACTGTATGAATAAAGAGGTTCCTATGGGATTGTTTTTCCCTAAGGAATGCTGGCTGAGAGTCAGGCTGGGGCGGGAGGGACATGTCTCCTGTAGCCTTCCTAATTTTGCTGGACTCCAACTCCCATCATCCCAGTACAAAAAAGCAGCACAGTATATCTGAAAGAGACAAAATTAGGTTGGTAAAGTACTTGAGTTGGTAGTTTTGATCTGTTTTCCAATAACAATTCTTTTTTGAATCTGCCTTAGTTCAGTAACTAACAGCCACAAAAAGGAGAGTCCTATGAGGACATGACAAAAGCATTACCTGTCCAAAGATGAAGGTGAAGAAGATGTGGTTTGGCCAAAAAGAAGGAAATGTTTTATTATGGTTTAATATGGTTTGAGCAATTTGTTTTAAGCATGTCATTTTATATAATTGGTGAACATGCTGCCCCTGTCATTGCCCTCCTTTGTTAATAGTGCTTCATAAATAAGTGTTTAATAAATGCATAGGTCTGGATGTTAGGATATAGTTCTATTCCACCTTAAAAGGGTCAGGCATGACTGTTGTGTATCTCATGCCTGTTTACGTCCAGCACAGTCGGCTGGGAACTCCCGTTGTATGTTGCTTTTGCTATACTGCTGTTTTGCTGGACACGAAGGCAAGCAGACATGTTTTCCTTTGTTCCTGAACTATGCTGAATAAATGTTGTACATTATGCTTGCACATCTCTCTGTCTGCCTCTTCTGCTGTGTGATGATTTACACACTCTGCTGACAGAGCGTGCACGGGTCTCTAAATGTATCTGAGGCTTGTGTCGCTAATTGATGCTGTTCCAAGGGAGACCGGCTGCCGGCCGGTGGCTGGAGCCAGCTGGGGGCCTGCCTGATGCCCCCGTCTTCCCGGCAGTATCCCAACACTGGCATGTCTAATTCCCCCATTGCCATTTTTCAAACTGCACATCATCAGCTTCTCAGCAGCACAATCCCAGCCCCAACTGTGCACCCTCCCCCGGTAATTTACCTGGGAGGAATAGGCAGAGGCAGAGCTAGGTTCTTCGGCACCTGGAGTGGCGCACTGCACCTGGGGGCATCCTGGGGGGGGGGCTAGGCTTGCATGTTCCTGGGGGGCTAGCCACACACCCGTGACTCTCCCCTAAACCATCGGGGAAAGGGGGGAAGCTGCACCGCTTTGCCGGTGGCCTTCCCCCTTCGTTTTGACAGCTCGGGAGTCGGGGGAGGCCTGGGAGTCGCGGGCAGGCGGTGCGCCAAATGTCACCCCCCCAGGATGACACCCAGGGCAGCCCACCCCCGCCACCCACACCTTGCTCCGCTACTGGTAATAGGACTTCTTTCTGAGAAGACATGGTTAGGATTGTCCTGCTAAGCAGCTGCAACAAACAGATCCCCCCTCCCAATTTTGGTGTTGTTGCAGCCAACCTGGGTGAGGCAGAGTGGTGGTCATGCTGGAGCTGTGCAGGGGAGTCAGCGGGAGCACCTGACTGGCTTGATCAGTGTCCCTGCACAGGCCCAGACGTGCTGCCCCCCTGCTCTGTTCTGGTGCCAGCTAGGTAAGCTGCAGTGATGCGGGTGTTGGGAGGGTAGATTCGCCCCAACACAAGGGCAGCTACTGGCTTCAAAGCAGCCATCCTAAAACCTACTGTACTTTTCCATGTATTAGACAAGGGTTTTTCCCTTCAAAATAAAGTTAAAAATGGGGGGTCGTCGTCTTATACATGGGTAGTGCAGAGGGGGGACGGGTGATTGGTTGCATCCGCGAGCAGCATTTAGCGATTGGGTGGATGAATGGTGTCTCCTGCAAGGGCTGCTTTGGATTGGCTGCTGCTTTGTCCATTGGGTGGGCTATTAGCGGATGCGGCAAGGGCTGCTTTGGATTGGCTGCTGCTTCAGCAATTTGGCTTGCGTCACTTGCGATTGTGAGCGTTTGCCAGTTGGGTGAGTGATATTCGGTTTGGCATTTCCCCGCCCCCCACAAATTGCTCAACAACTCTGGTCAATTCCCCCCCCCCCCAAAAAAAACTCAACAACTCTGGTCAATTCCCTCAACAACTCTGTGCCATCTCTCCCCATTTTCTTAAATCTGAGCCCCCCAAAATAGGGGGCGTCTTATGCATGGGGGTGACTTAGAGACGGAAACGTACAGTATTTCTTGGACATAGGGATGAGCACAGCTGCCCTTTGCTAGGCTGCCACAGATATCTCCCCCATCCATTCACTTGTGTTGCACTGAAAATCACGTTGGATTAGAAGCAACCAGGATGGGTGAATCAGTCAATTTTGGTTATTCTCAGTTTCTCATGTTTTCTCTCAGAAGTTCAGTTCTTAGTTTCCACATCAGTTTGTGATCTTTTTGTTTGTTTAAGAAAGTCCTCATGTATTTCATCAGCATTTTTAGTGCAAATTTACCTGCTGTGCATC